>NW_017732463.1:133554-153311 GCF_001890085.2 Hipposideros armiger | reverse complement strand
AGAATTTGACTAACTCTTATCTTCTTTAGATCTGGAGAAGTGATGTTTTAGATTTAGAGACAATCTGGAGGGATAATTTAATGTTTTATTTTATTTCATTTTGTCATGTAGTTTTTCATATGTTGGGTTTTAAATCTACATATGGGATTTTGTTAAGTTCTCTTTATAGTTAACTACTCAAGAGAAGAGGAAAAGACACCAAATGTTAAGTCTGTGTAGGAATTGTAAGTCCTTAGATTAAAAAAAGGAGTATTAAGACCTTATATTGACCAGTAATTGCTTCCTTCAAGACTTTTTTAATCCTTTGTGTTAGGAATTTTTTTTCCCACTAAATAAAAAGAATGTATTTTTAATTTTGTAAATGAAAAAAATTAATTTAATTCCAATTAAATTCCTATTCTCATGTAGTAACTTCTTGGATTAGACCAAGAAACAGAACCCAATTCTGATGAAGAAATTATTCTGTAGGAAGTTGAGCCCTGATTATAGGGCAGTAACATTACTTTCACTAGTAACAATCTATCACTAGTAACATTACTGTCGCTTGGCTGAAAGGGACAAGGGAAATGTGGTGTAGTGAAGAGAGAAAGAGACAATGAGAGAGAGGGGATATGGGGATATGGGGGGGAGAGATAGAGATAGACATAGAGATGAGAGAGAGAGAGAGGGAGGGGAGAGGAGAGGAGTGGAGAAGAGGGAAGGGGAGGGGAGGGGAGGGGAGGGCAGGGGAGGGGAGAGAAAGGGAAGGGGAAAGGGAAAGGATGGAGCTGTGTGGAGAGAGCTCTGTGCCCAGGATCTTATAGAAGCCGTGACCTTTGGCAGAGAGATTCAGCCAGCTCGAAGCAACTCTTTAGTGAAGATGATGGGGACACGTTCCTCTTCTGCCTCCTTTAGATCGGGTCAAGTATACTCCATTTGCTGAATTCAGCCAAAGTAAAACAGCAAGGTTACCTGTTGCAATCCATTTGGGCCAGACTCCTGAGGTACAATATAGGGTAGAAAAAAGAGAAGATCCAAAATGGCAAACAGAAGACATCAGAATAATATATAATTTAAAATTTGAAGATTCAGAAGACAATGAAATATTTGCTTGTAGATAATCAGCAGGAACATTGGCTCTCATTATATAATATTTTAGGAAATTATTCTAAATATGTAGCTCACTGATATATTCTAGAAATTGCTTTATTAAATTAATCCTGAACCTATCAATCATCTATCTATCTATCTATCTATCTATCTATCTATCTATCTATCTATCATCTATCCATTCATCCATCTAATTGGCATTTTGTTATAAAAGTGAAGTGAAGAATTGCACAAGTATTCACAGAAAGTACCAATACCCTTCTACCCCAGTCTTTTAGTTGTTTACATTGACAGTTTTTAGGCATTTCCTCTAGTAAAATGACAAATAATATATTAAAAAACCAAATCCTGCCCTATATACAGTCTGTCTTTTTACTGCAAACTCTTAATAGAAAAGTGGGGCAAAAATAGCTCAATAGCCTCTAATTAAACAGGGATTGCTGGAATAAGGCGTTGCAGTCTGCACCTACAATGGAATACCCTTTAATCCAAGATATTTTGAGAGCATTGTGGTCAGAATATCTCACAATGCTTCACATTCTTGTTATTTTTGGCTACTGTCCATACTGAGCTTTCCCAGTATAATCTATTCTTTTACTCTGTCAAGGCAAATTATTGTACTGAACAAAATTAAACAGGTAAGGAAGACTTTTTTCAAGGTAGCATAATAAAGGAGAGAGACGAAAATGCAGTCTTAACTCAGTTCCACTGAAAAAAAGAGCAGGATAATTTTTAAGATCTGGGGTGGAACAAATTTTAGGCCTTCTGTGATTCTTAAACCTTCACGACATAAGGTAGTTTTACAATGCCAAGCAAGGTGCCTACTGCCCACCAAAGCTAGGCGACTATCTTCCTACAAAGACTGAGATAGAGGATTATATTTTAAAAGGATGGCTCCCAGATCCTTGAAAAGGACAGTCCTGAGTTGTAAAACTGATAAGGGGATTTTAAAAAGATTTACATCTCAAAGAGACAGGGAAAGAGCTTACCATTACAAAGATTTTTTTGTTTTTAAAGAAAGTGCTCTAAGAAAATGGAGGCTAGTTGCTTAAAATCAGGAAGAAGCCTGTATAAAGTTTGGTCAAGCTGAGGGGAGCGTTAAGGCAATCTTGGTCATACACTTTTTTGTTTTTTTAAGCTGAGCCATCATGCCACCTGTTGGCAGCTCAGCGGCTGCTCAGAGGCTGCTCAGCTCGGGCTGGGAATCGAGCCGCTGTTGCTCAGAGCTCGCACTCTTGAGCGAGCTCTTAACCAACTGAGCCACTCCGCCGGCCTCTTGGTCATACACTTTTGACTTCTATCTTATTCTAAGCTACCACTGATCCCACTCAGTTCAGTCCTTTTACTTTGTGCATTTCTCCAACTCCTACAGAAGCTTCCATTCATTGTCAATATATCGATAGCCTGGTATATCCATCTTTTTGCTTTAACTGAAGATTCGCTTTTCCTGTAACCTTCTTTAATGGGAGCCATCTGTTTTCTCAAACCACCAGCGCCTTGACACGGGAGTTGGAGCCCATGACGGCTTTAGTTCTTTCTTTAATCATCATATAAAATATGTTTATTATTGAAGCTCATATGTACAAGCTATGACAATATCTATTGCTTCTTGTTCCTGTTGATGATCAGCTTCCTGAATACTTCTGCAAAGTCACTGAAATTGTTGGTTTCATTCTGGGAGTCATTGTCATCATCTCTTGCCCTACATTAACTTGAATCAACTCAATGTCTAGTCTCAATGTCTAACCTCAAATTTCCTTCAATTTCTTCAATTTAGAGATTTGCACTTATTTATATACCAATCATACCCTTGGCTTTATTGTAAGCCAACACTACTTTGCCTTTTTAATATTAAATTATAGCATCCCACTTTCTCACCACCTGCTCCTATCTCTTCATTTTCTTACAACTTTGCTCCCCATATGCCTGTGCATTGAGCTTCAGTCCCTTTCATTTTCCCCTTACATTTTAGTTTAGATTTGTCTTCACTTCCTGTTATATCTGGCCTTAGGTAGCTTTGTTCTTGTCTACTTTTCTTGCTCCACTACCCTGGTAATCCCCCACCACTACCACCAAAAAAGAAAACAAACAAACAAAAAAAACCACTTGCATCAATCTAACTCTCATCCTTCTGTGGTATTGTGGATAGGTTTGCTAAACATAGTTGGAAAAAAATTAAACAATTGTAAAACTTGGTGACACAACTAATTTTGGGTCAGAACTGGGTCCCTGGAGGTCCTTTTTAGTTGTAATTAGCTCTTTTTATTGTTCCCTACAGTAGATATTTTGAAGACTCCAGAATATTACTTTATTATAACCATTCTTTGTTTCTGATTAAAATATAGTTTACTTGGAAATATTTGAAATATGGAAAAGAATAGGTAAATACCCAGCTAAGCTGTACCTGGACTCCTGACTCACAGAAACTATAATATAAGATAGCAAATTTGTATTGTTTTAAGCTGCTAACTCTGTGGTAACTTGCTATACAATAAAAATTAATATATCTCCTTCCTCTTTGTTCTCACAATCATTTTAAACACAGAGAACAAAGGAAGTTTAAAACCCTTCAATACATTTATGTGGCATTTAAAACAAAATAACAATTCTTTTTTTCCAGCTTTATTGAGATGTAATTGACAATATATAGCATAGAATGCAAAATATATTTAAAATACACAATGATATAATTTGATATATATCTACAATGTGAAAGTATTCCCACAATCAAGGTAATTAACACATTCATCACCACAGATAGTTACTTAAAACATCGTTTTTAGTGAGAATGATTCTCTTAGCAAATTTTAATTATATAATGCAATATTATCAATTATCATCACCACACTGTACCTTAGATCCTCAGACTTTATTCATCTTATGCCTGATAATGTGTACCCTTTTACTAACCCCTCCCCATTTCTCCCTCCCTCCAGCCACTAGCAACCACCACTCTACTCTCTGTTTCTATGAGTTTGACTTCTTATGTTTTTATATTCTCCATATAAGTGATAACAAGCAGTATTTGTCTTTTTCTGTCTGGCTTATTTTACTTAGCCTTATGTACTCTAGGCTTATTCATGTTTTCACAGATGGCAGAATTTTCTTCTTTTTTAAGGCTGAATAATATACCATCATATATATTCCTTTGTTAGCGTCTGTTTTTATTTCATACATATGAGTGAAATAATATGGTTCTTTTCCTTTTCAGTCTGACTTATTTTGTGTAGCATGATACAATCAAGACACATCCATGCTGTCACGAAAGGCACTATTTCATCCTTTCTTATGGCAGAGTAGTATTCCTCTGTGTGTGTGTGTGTGTGTGTGTGTGTGTGTGTGTGAATCACATCTTTATCCAATCATCCATTGAAGGACACTTAAGTGGTTTGCATGTCTTGGCTACTGTAAATAAAGCTGCAATGAATATAGGAGTACATGTATCTTTACAAATACATGTTTTTAAATTTTTCAGGTAGATACCCAGAAGAGGGATTGCTGGGTCATATGGTAACTGTATTTTTATTTTTTTGAGAAACTGTTTTCCATAGTGGGTGTACCAATTTACATTCCCGTCAGTAGTGTATGAGGGTTCCTTTTTCACCACGTTCTCTCTAACACTTGTTATTTCTTGTCTTATTGCTAATAGCCAATCGAACAGATGTATGGTAGTGTCTCATTGTGGTTTGATTTGCATTTCCCTTATAGCCAGTGAAGTAGTACATATTTTCAGATATCTGTTGGTCATTTTTTATATCTTCTTGGGAGAAGTGTTTGTTCAGGTCCTCTGCCAATTTTTTAAAGTTGAATTGTTTTTTGTTTTTGAGTTGTATGAGTTCTTTTTTTTATTTTCTGAACTTTATTATTTTTACAAAACAAAAGGCAAGTATCAAAAACAGCAAAGAGCTTATAGAATTTCTGCACCAGTTTTCACATGTCAGTGATGATGAAACTGGTGTCCCATATAAATACTAAACCCAGGCTGATTTCCCTCTTGGTCATATGCATTCAGGTGGTTTGATTTGGAGCTACCGAGTAACAATTTGTTATAAGCACCGGCCTTTTTTTTTTGTTTTGAGAACTGATTTGGTTTGTCCAACAAAGTAAACACTTTTTGCTGTGTGGCTTTTTTTTTAAACCACTGAGCTAAAATACAGAATGTAGATGTGTTTGGATCTGAACCAAATCTTCTGAGATCCCAATCACCCTGGAGAACACTGAAGACATTTACAGGGCATATGAAATACTGTTATATACCTCATAAAGTCTAAGGCAGCTACTATAGGTCTATGGAAAAGAGCATGTCATTGAGAGGCTGCCCAGAGTCTGAACTACATCATAGCTTCCATGTCCTTTCTGATGTGGAGTAGTTTCCCCAAGTAGGGCCATAGGATTAGAACGAAAGCTTTATGCTCATGCCAAACAAGCTCTGGTGTTTTAGAGATACATTTGTGTAGAGCAAGACTCCTTGCTCTGGACGCTGGTGACCATGAAAGAATCGAGAGGCCATGATTACTGGATGCTGAGAGGAAGAAGCGTACTTAAAATCACATAATCTGGAGGCAAGCAGAAATAAAGCTGGAGCTTGGTAGTGGTGTTCACCCACCACTTGTTCCAGAAACATGTTTTGCTTAAATAAGAGAAGTATGGTCCAGTTTCTCAATGTTAATAGCTGCCAGTCTCTCAAACATAGTTTTTATAAGGATCATTTCCTGGCTTGCAATGAGTTAGGAAACTGGCATCAAATTAAGATCAAATTTCTCTCTATTAGTCAAAAACAAAACTAAAAACACCCCTCCAAAAACGCCAGAAAAACAGAAACACCAGCCATTAGGGGTTAAAAATTGCACAATTAAACTTGAATGTAAATTATACTATATACAGACTGGTGTTACACATCACTGAAATACTTTTGAGAGCATGAGACACTCCTGTTGAAACATTCCCTCTATAGTATCCCAATTTTCATTAAAGGAAAACCGATACGTAATTTTCTTCTTGAGAGAGATGAAAGAGGAAGCAAGAAGGCAAAGCTGAGAGAGCAGATGCTGCCCAAAGGGCAGAGGTGGCATTTGGTTGTTTTGGTCGTTGTACCAGCAACAACCACGTCCACAGATGTCCAGTTCCTGTTGGACTACACCGTTTTCCTGGCAGTCAACACTCGGACAATGGACCCCACTCCTCCAGCAGCCAGCGCCTTTTCGTGCCATTGCAATAACACAGCACTGCTATTGTCAGAGGGGCTCTCAAAGCCTTTATACATATATTTCATTAGGAGATCCACGCCACTCTTGTCCAGGGATTGAACAGCCTTTTCAATGTCGTTAGCTTTAAAAGAGATGAGCACCTTCAAGACAATGCTGCCTGCCCGATCCTTCACAGCCTGACTCTTGGTGTTGATAGGGGGCTTCTTCAGAGCAGCCTGCAGGGCAGCTGTCATGTTTCCTTGCCGCAGGCAGGAGTCCACCTTGCCCTCGTGGGGCCCGGCCTGCCCGTCGCCCCCGTCTTCCTCGTCCACGAACTTGTTCTTGTCGTACTCATCCACGTCCACCTTCCGGAACCGGGCCGACGACACCGTGTTCTTCGACATCCCCGATCCGGTGCGGTGGCAAAGGCCTCCTCCTGGTGCTGCCTCTGCCCCCGCAAGCCCAGTCCTACAGGAACCCGAAGCCTGCAGCCTTCACTTCCCTCTTCCGCCTTGAGTTGTACGAGTTCTTGATTTGTTTTGGATATTAGCCCCTTATCTGAGGTATTGTTTGCAAATATCATCCCCCATTCGGTTGGTTGCCTTTTTGTTTTGTTGATGGTTTCCTCTGCTGTGCAGAAAAATTTTTAGTTTGATTCATTCATTTATTTCCCTTGCCTTTGGGGTTAAGTTCATAAAATCTTCTTTGAGACCAAGGTCCATAAGTTTAGTACCTATGTTTTCTTCTATGTATTGTATTGTTTCAGGTCTTATATTTAAGCCTTTAACCCATTTTGAATTAATTTTTATGTATGGTGACAGATAGCAGTCTAGTTTCATTCTTTTGCATGTGGCTTTTCAATTCTCCCAGCACCATTTATTGAGGAGGCTGACCTTTTTTCCATTGTGTGTTTGTGGCTCCTTTGTCAAAAATTAATAGACAATATAGATGTGGGTTTATTTATGGGCTCTCAATTCTGTTCCATTGGTCAGTGTATCTGTTTTTCTGCCAATACCATACTGTTTTGATTATTGTCTCTTTGTACTATAATTTGAAGTCAGAGAGTGTGATACCTTAAGCCTTGTTCTTTTTTGTCAGGATTGCTTTGGCTATTTCGGGTCTTTTGTAATTCCATACAAATCCGATGATTTTTTGTTCTATTTTTTTAAAAAGTGCCATTGGGATTTTAATGGTGGAGTACATTAAATCTGTATATTGCTTTGGGTGATATGGCCATTTTAACTATGTTGATTCTTCTAATCCATGAACATGGACTATCATTCCATTTTTTTGTGTCTTCTTCAGTTTCCTTTAATAATGTCTTATAGTTTTCATATAGGTCCTTCACATCCTTTGTTAAGTTTCTTCTTAGGTATTTTATTCTTTTTGTTATAATTGCAAAACGAATTTTTTTTTCATTTCTTTTTCTGAAATTTCATTGTTAGTATATAGGAACACAATGGATTTTTATACATTGATTTTGTATCTTGCAACTTTACTGTATTTGTTTATTGTTTCTAATAGTTTTTATGGTGGATTCTTTGAGATTTTCTATATGTAGAATCATGTCATCTGCAAAAAGTGACAATTTATCTTATTCATTCCCAATTTGAATGCCTTTTATTTCTTTCTCTTGCCTGATTGCTCTGACTAGGACTTTCAATACTATGTGAATATCAATGGTGAGAGGGTGCATCTCTGTCTTGTTCCTGATCTTAGAGAAAAAGCTTTTAATGTTTCTCCATTGAATATGATTAGCTGAGGGCTTGTCATGTATGACCTGTGTTATGTTGAGGTAATTTCTTTCTTTACCCATTTAATTGAATGTTTTAATTATAAATGTATATTGTAAAATGCTTTTTCTGCATCTATTGCTATAATATGATTTTTATCCTTTATTTTGTTAAAGTGTTTCACATTGATCAATTTGCACATGTTGAACCATTGTTGTGCCCCTGGAATAAACCTCACTTTCTCATGATGTATTTTTTTTTAATGTTTTGTTGTATTTAACTTGCTAGTGTTTTGTTTAGGATTTTTGCATCTATATTCATCACAGATATTGGTCTGTAATTTTCATTTTTTTGTGTTGTCCTTACCAAGTTTTGGTATCAGGGTGATGTTGACCTTATAAAATGATTTAGGAAGTATTCCCTCATCTTAATTTTTTGTAAGAGTTTGAGAAGGACAGGTATTAAATAATCTTTGAATGTTTGGTTGAATTCACTAGTGTTACCATCTGGTCTTGAACTTTTGCTTCTGGGGAGTTTTTATGATTATTTTAATTTCCTTACTGTTGATGGGCCTATTTAGATTTTCCAGTTCTTTGTGAATTCAGTGTAAGAAAGTTATATATTTCTAAGAATATGTCTGCTTCTTCTAGGTTATTGAATTTTTTTGGTGTATAGCCTTTCATAGTATTTTTGTATAGTCCTTTGTATTTCTGTGGTGTCTGTTGTAACTTCTCTTTCATTTCTGATTTTGATTATTTGAGTCTTTTTCTCTTTTTTCCTTAGTAAGCCTAGCCAAAGTTTTGTCAATTTTTTTTATCTTTAGCGATTTTCTGTTTGGATAATTTATCCATTGCTGTCAATGGGGTATTTGGGTCCCCTAGTATAATTACATTTTCATCAGTTTCTTCCTTTAGTTCTGTTAGCAATTGTTTTACATATTTTGCTGATCCCAGTTTAGGTGCATATATATTAATAAGTGTTATGTCTTATTGATGTATTCTGCCCTTTATCATTATAAAATTTTCATCTTTATCTCTTGTTACCTATTTTATCTTGAAATCTATTTCATCTAATATACTCATCAGTACAGCTACACCTGATTTTCTATGGATACCATTGGGTAGGAGTATCATCTCCATTCCTTCCCTTTGAGTCTATATTTGTGTTTGCAGCAGAGATGGGTCTCCTCAAAGCAACAGATAGTTTGGAGTTTGGTTTTGTTTTTTAATGCATCTCACTAGTTTGTGCCTTTTAATTGGTGAGGTCAGTCTATTTATATTTAAGGTGTTTATTGATATAGGAGGAGTTCCTGTAGCCATTTTACCTTTTGCTTTCTGGTAGCTCTGTGTCTTCATTGTTTTGTTTCCCTTGTGTTTCTGTCTGTTATTTTAGTTTGGTGGTATTCTATGGTCCCCCCCCCCCATATTCTGCTTTTTTATGTTATGTGTCTCACTTCTGGATTTTTATTTTGTGGTTACAATTAGGTTTATACAAAAAAAATTTTCATATGTATGATAGTTCTTTTTCTTCTGATTGCGTCTTATCTTCATTCACCTGTGCAAGTTCAGTGCTCTCTCCTGCTTCCTTTTTGTTTTTTGTTGTCACAAATTATTCCTTTTTATGTTGATGTTCATTTCCAAATTTCAGTAGCTATTGTATTCTTTTAAAAAATACTTTTACCTCCGTTAGCCTTTATGTTATATTTAAGTGTTTAATATGCTATTCTGAACAAGAGTTGCAATTTCCTGCTTCTGTCTGTCTCTTAGTCAACTTACAGTTTTGTATCCTTTTGTCTTTTTGTTTCAGATTAAAGTGCACCTTTAAGCATTTTTGTAATGCAGGTCTTGTGGTAGTAAATTCCCTCAGCTTATGTTTGTCGGAAAAGCCTTTATGTCTCCTTCATATCTAAAGGATAACTTTGCTGGATACATTATTCTTGACTAATGATTTCTTTCTTTCAATATTTTGAATATTTGATTTTATTCTATTTTTTCCTAGTGTGTAGGGTTTCTGCTAAAAAATCCAATGATAAAGTACTGGGGTTTTCTTATAGGTGACTGTCTTCTTTTCTCTGGTTGCCTTGAGAATTCTTTCTTTGTTTTTAGCTTGTGCCTTGGAGAAGACTTTTTTGATTTGAGATAATTAGGTGTTCTATTAGCTTCTTGGATTTGTGGGTCCACTTCTTTCCATAGATTTGGGAAGATCTCATCAACTATTTGTTTGAATAGGCTCTCTGTTCCCTTCTCCTTCTCTTTTCCTTCTGGTATACCCATTATTCTTATACTGCTGTTTCTATTATTCTTATACTGCTGTTTCTAATGGACTCAAATATTTCTTGTAGAGTTCTTTCTTTTTTTTTTTTTTAGTTTTGATTCTCTCTCTTCTCCCACTTCTAGACTCTGTCTTCAATATCACTAATTCTTTCCTCTATGTGGTCTGCTCTATTTCCTAAGCTCACTGGTTCATTCTTCATCTCATTTATTGAGTTCTTCAGCTCCAGAATTTCTGCTTGGTTCTTTTTTATAGTTTCAATCTCGTTGGCAAAGTACTTCTTTTGTTTGTTGATTTTATTCCTGAGTTCATTTAGTTGCTTTTCTGAGTTTTCTTATATCTCATTGAGTTTTTTTTCAGAACTACAGTCTTGAATTGCCTATCATTCAAATTACAATCTTCCATGTCTTTAGCTCTATTTTCTGGAGATTGTTCATTTTCATTCTGAACTCTCTTGTTACCTTATTGTTTTATTGTGTTTCATGGATTATTTCTCTACCTGGGCATTTGTTGGAATAAAATCTTTTATTTTTAAAAAAATATTTAATTCTTAACTATTTAGCAGTTTGATAAATGAGGTCTTTCTTTTGTTTTCTAGTAGGTGGTGCTGAAGCACAAGTTTTTTTCTGCACTATAGGGGTGTCTGTGATCTCTTTGGGACAGTGTCGCCTCCACCAGCTGTGGAAAATGCCTAGTATTCCCCCAGAAGATGGGTGTTGGGAGTCCTCTTTACAACTCAGTTGCCTCAGTCTCAGGCACTACCTTCAGTGTGGGCTGTGGCAGGCTATAGGTCTCCTGGCCAGCGTGTTCTCTGCACCACTTTCCTGCATCCAGAAGCTGCCAGCTGAGGTGGCTCAGATGCCTCTATACCATGATGGATGGGGGAGGAAGTGGGCAGGGGCAAGGAGGGGCTCAGTTACTATGTCTGCTGCTCTGTTCTCTCCAGTGGGTTAAGCTGAAATGAGTATAGACCACTTAGGCTGTAAAGTTGTTGCTGTCTTTTTGCGATCTGCTGAGGAGAATTTTACTGTGAGGTGAGCAGATTCTCATGTCTGCAGCTTTCTTTCTCTGGTGAAGGTGGCTTGTGAAATGCCAATACTCTTGGCACCTCTCCCCTGCCCCTGGCCTTAATGTGTCAATACCACCCTGGTCTAGTTGTCATTTGTGCCTCTCTAGTCTGCCCAGAGTGGGGGCTGAAACCTGACCTTTCACTTCTATCATGTCCACTGGGGCTGTGGCAAGCACTGGACTGTTGTGTCTGTGGTTCCCAGCTTCTTAGTGTTTTTTTTTTTAAACATCCTAATGTGTGAGGTGATATCTCATTGTAGTTTCATTTTAGATTTTCCTGATGATTCATGATGTTGAGCACCTTTTTATATACTCACTGACCATTTGTATGTCTTCTTTAGGGAAAATATCTATTCAGGTCCTTTGCTATTTCTTTTCATTGGGTTATTTGTTTTTGTTTCTGCTATTAAGTTGTATGAGTTCTTTATAATAATATAATTTGGATTTTAATATTTATAGGGTAAAGGGTTTGCAAATATTTTCTTCTATCCTATAGGTGACCTTTTCATTTTGTTGATGGTTTCTTTGGCTGTGCAGAAGCTTTTTAATTTACTATAGCCCCACTTGTTTACTTTTGCGTTTTTTGCCTTTGTTTTTGATATCAAACCCAAAAAATTCATTGCCAAACCAATGTCAAGGAGTTTATCCTCTAAGTTTTCTTCTAGGAGGTTTTATGGTTACAGGCCTAATGTTCATCTTTAATTCATTTTTAGTTAACTTCTGTGAGAGTAATTCTTATGAGAGGGGTTCAATATCATTCTTTTGCATGTGAATATGCCATTTTAACAACAACATTTATTGAAAAGACTGTCTTTCCTCATTTTTCATTCTTGGGGCCTTAGTAAAAAATTAATTGACCATATATTTCTGGGCTTATTTGGGGGGTTTTCTCATTGACTTATGTATCTGTTTTTATGCCAGCAATAAACTGTTTGATTACTATGCTTTGTTATATAGTTTGAAATCAGGAAGTGTGATGCCTCTATGTTCTTTATCTCAAGGTTGCTTTGGTTATTCAGGGTCTTTTGTGGTTCCATATGAATTTTAGAATTGTTTATTCTTTCTATTCCTGTAAAAAATGCCTTTGGAATTTGATAGGGATTGCATTGAATCTATAGATGGTTTGGGGTAATATGGACTTTTTAACAAAAGGAATTCTTCCAATCCATGAGCATGGACTATCTTTCCATTTATTTGTGTCTTCTTCAGTTTCTTTCATCAATTTCTTATAGTTTTCAGTGTACAGAATTTTACTTCTTTGGTTAAAATTATTTCCAAGTAACTTATTTCATTCTATTGTAAAAGGGATTGTTTTCTTAATTTCTCTTTCTGATAGTTAATTATTAGTATATAGGAATGCAACTAATTTTTTTGTTTTTCTTTTTTTATTAGATTATTTTTTATTATGAAATACACATTTTTTAGAATTAGTTTCAGCTGTACAACACAGTGCAATAGTTATACTTTTTACCCCTCGAAGTGACAACCCCCCCTCCCCCAATCCACTGCCGCACTTCCCCCCAATGCAACTAATTCTTGTATGTTAATTTTGTATTCTGCAACTTCATTGAATTTGTTTATTCTAACAATTTTTTTTTATATGGAGTCTTTTCTATATAAAATATTATGTTATCTGCAAAGACAATTTTATTTCTTCCTATTCAATTTGAATACCATCTATTCCTTCCTTCCTAATTGATCTGGCTAGTACTTCTGGTGATATGTTCAATGGAGGTGGTGAGAGTGGGCATCCTTGTATTTTTCCTGATTTTAGGAAAACAGCTTCAGCTTTTCTCTGTTGAGTATGTTTTAGCTGAGGGCTTGTCACATGTGGTCTTTATAATGTTGAGGTATTTTCCATGTATACCTAATTTGTTCTATATTTTTTTATGAAAAAAAAATGATGCTTAATTTTGTCAAATACTTTTCTGGATCTATTGAGATGATCCTGTGATCTAGCCTTCTTTTTGTTAATGTGATGTATCACATTTATTGAATTGCATATGTTGAACCATCCTTGCATCCTAGAGATAAATCCCACTTGATCATGGTGTATTTTCCTTTTAATGTGCTTTTGAATTCAGTTTACTTATATTTTGTTAAGAATTTTTACATATATGTTCATCAGGAATATTGGCCTGTAGTTATCATTTCTTGTAATATTGTTGTCAGGTTGATGCTGGCCTCATAAAATGAATTTGAAATTGTTCTCTTAAATTTTTTGCAAGAGTTTGATAGAATTGGTAGTAATTCTCATTTAATTATTTGGTAGAATTCACCAGTGAAGCCATCAGGTCCTAGGGTTTTCTCTATTGGGAAGTTTTTAATTACTGAGTCAAACTCCTTATTGGTTATTGGTCTGTTCAGATTTTCTGTTTCTTCATGATTTAGTCTTGGTAGGTTGTATTTTTTTTTTTTATTAAAGATTTTTTTTTTATTGGGGAATTAGGGGGATAGGAACAGTGCTGGGGAATTGAGGTAAGGGGAACAGACAAGTTGCTGTCGTTTTGTTCTTCAATCTAGTTGTGGAGGATGTCGCTTCACTGGCCCAAGTTGNTTTGTTCTTCAATCTAGTTGTGGAGGATGTCGCTTCACTGGCCCAAGTTGGCACCATCATTGCGCTCTTCCCGGGCGAGGCAGATCAGTCGCCGGCCTCTGGACGACCGCTCACTGCGGCTGCTGGCCGCTCACGCTGGCTGCTGGCTACACACGGTAGCCCATGGCAACCCACCGCCACAGGTGCTGCAGCCCACGCCGTCGCCGGCGACTCCCGGCAGCCCAGCTCCAGGTTGAGCCGTTGCTCAGCATCTCAGTTGTAGAGGGCAGTGTCACTGGCCCTCATATGTGGGATCCAAACCGGGGCCCTCCGGCATCCCAAGCGAGTTCTTAACCGTCGCGCCACTCGGCCGGCCCTCGTGGTAGGTTGTATTTTACTGAAAATTTATCCATTTTATCTACATTATCCAATTTGTTTTGTATATAATTGTTCATAGTATTCTCATATGATCTGTTGTGTTTCCATTCATTTGTCTCAAGGTATTTTATATTTTTATTTTGATTTATTAGATCCATAGGTTGTTCAGCAGTATGTTGTTTAACATTCAAATATTTGTGCATTTCTCTATTATATTTTTTTAATTGATTTCTAATTTCATATCATTGTGGTCAGAAAAGATACTTGATATGATTTCAATCTTCTTAAATTTTTTTACTTGTTTTATCAGATAATGTGTGCTCTGTCATGGAGAATGTTTCATATACACTTGATAAAAATGTTTATTTTGCTGCTGTTGGAAGGAATGTTTATATATATCTCTTAGGTCCTAAAGTGTAGTTCAAGTCCAATGTTTCCTTATTAATTTTCTGTCTGGTTTATCTGTCCATTAATGAAGGTGGTATAATCAAGCCCACTACTATTCTTGTATTGCTGTCTACTTGTCCCTTCATATCTCTTAATATTTGCTTTATACAGTTAGGTGAGTTGATACACACTATTTGGTACACACTATTTACAATTTTTATATCCAAAATAACAATACTTCATAGAGTCTGTGAGTCAATGCAAGATCAGGCTCCTACCTACTTTTTCAATTACATCTCATGAATGCTTTTTTTTGCTCACTTGGTCTTTCTTCCTGCCACAGCAGATGTCTTAACAGTTCCTAGAACATGCATTTTCTTGCTGTTACCCCTCTAGATGATTTCTCAATTGGATGCCTCATAGAATCCTTCTGGTCCTATTACCCTGGGTAAAATATATTCCCTCTTTACTAGTTAACAATATTTATCATAATTTTTATACTTGTTTATTCAGTTTCTTCCATTAGACTGTGAGACTCACAAGGACAGAAGACAATATCTTTTTGTATTTTGTTTCCCCAACACCTAGTAATTGTCCCTGGAATATATAGTTGCTCAATAAATATTTCTTGAGGGAATATTATTTTCAAAAATAAGTTTCTTGGAAGTAGAATTGTTGGCAAATGGTATGCACATTTTAGAAACTTTTGATGTTTACTTTCAAATTATCCAGCATAAAGATTGTATCAATTTGAATATACATCACAAAAATGATGGCATGAGGAGAGCTTAAAATCTTCCCCTGGAAGTTACAACAAATTGCACAGCTATAATTCAACAAAGGATAACCTAAGCAACACACAAGCATGTCTGAGAGATCAATACATTGAATCATCTGAAGGTGGGCAAATCAGACAAGCAAGGGAGGGGGGGAAGTGGGAGAAGCAGAGACTCAGGCTGTGGCTGCAGGATGCAGCCTGGAACTCACTGAAGTCTTGGGAGAGGGAAGAATTCAGGCTGCAGGCACACTTTCTGTGGCCCACAGTCCTGCCTGAGGGATCAACATATAATACGGCCGAACCCAGTATTCAGGCAGAGATCTCAGAGCAATGACTGAATACAGAAGAGTGAGAACTGTGGTTTAAGCCCAAACTGCCAGGCAGAAAACTAAAAACAAAGACACAGAGCCTGGCTGACTCCCCCCACCCTCCCAAAGCTTGCCCCCACACCCCTATCCTTCCAGTGTTAGAAGTGGGCTCTAGAAGAAACTGTAGCAGTGTCTCACTAAAGAACAGAATATCTACAGTGCTGGGAACTGAAGAGACAGTCCCACAGCCACAGATTCACAGTGCAACTAATCCCTGTGATAAGGAAGGAACTGAAGGGGTGAGACAGCTGTGGGCTGGAAGTAATCATTGCTTGGAGCCACAAACACACCAGTCACTTCTCACAGCCTACCCTCCCCTGCCAACTATTCTGGGCAATCCCTGTGGGGGCAACCAGAGCTGCCTGAGACACATAGACTCTACACTGGGCTGCAGGGGCAGCATTGGGATTTCAGCCTAAATGTCAATGGATTGAAATCACCAATAAAAAGGCACAGAGTAGCAGATTGGATAAAACAAACAAACAAACAAACAAACAACAACCATATGCTGCCTCTGAGAGACACATCTCAGCTACAAGTACAAATATAGACTCAAAGTGAAAGGATGAAAAATGATATTCTAAGCAAATAGTATCCAGAGAAAAGTGGGTGCAGACATACTTATAGCAGATTAAACAGACTTCAGGATAAAAAAGGTAACAAGAGACAAAGATGTATATTTTTTTATGATAAAGGGGACAATACAACAAGAAGACATAATACTTATCAATATATGTGCCCCCAATCAGGGAGCACCAAAATATACAAAGCAACTACTAATAGAACTAAAGAGATACTGAAAAAAACACAATTATAACAGGGGACCTAAATATGTAATTGACAGCTATGGATAGATCATCCAAAAGAAAATCAGTAAGGAAATATCAGCCTTAAAAGACATAGACCAAATGGACATAATTGAAATTTATAGAGCACTTCATCCTAGAACACCAGACTATACATTCTTTTCTAGTTTACATAAAACATTCTTAAGGATACACCATATGTTAGGGCATAAAACTAGACTCAGCAAATGTAAGAAGATTGAAAACATACCAAGCATGTTCTTTGATCACAAGGCTTTGAATTGGATATCAACTGCAAAAAGAAAGCAGGAAAAACCACAAATATGTGGAGATTGAACAAGATGTTATTAAAGAATGACTGGGTCAAAGAAGTAATAAAAGGAGAGATCAAAAGATATGTAGAAACAAATGAGAATGAAAATACATCCTATTAAAATTATTGGGATGCAGCCAAAGGAGTAATAAGAGGGAAATTTATATCGTTATAGGCCTATCTCAAGAAACAGGAATTATCCTAAATAAACAATCTAAAGAACTTGAAAAAGGAGAACACCT
This sequence comes from Hipposideros armiger, assembly GCF_001890085.2. NCBI lineage: Eukaryota > Metazoa > Chordata > Mammalia > Chiroptera > Hipposideridae > Hipposideros > Hipposideros armiger. Next base: position 136,156 of record NW_017732463.1, on the reverse strand, counting down.
TAAAGAACTAGAAAAAGGAGAACAGGTGAAACCCAAAGTCAGTGGAAGGAAGGAAATAATAAAAATTTGGGCAGAACTAAATGAAATTGAGAACAAAGAGACAATAGAAAAAAATAATGTGATAAAGAGCTGGATCTTTGAAAAGATTAATAAAATCAACAAACCCTTGGCTAGACTCAGTAAGAGCAAAGAGAAAAGATGCAAATAAACAAAATCAGAAATTAAAGAGAAGTTACAACAAATACCATAGAAATACAAAGATCATACAAGAATACTATGAAGGACTGTATGCTAACAAATTTAATAACCAAGAAGAAATGGACAAGTTCTTAGAAACATAAAACCGTCCTAGACTGACTCACAAAGAACTGGAAAATCTAAATAGACCTATCAACAATAAGGAAATTGAATCAGTCATCCAAAACCTTCTCAAAAGCAAAAGTCCAGGACCAGGTGGCTTCACGAGTGAATTCTACCAAACATTCAAAAAGGATCTAGTACCTGTCCTCCTCAAACTCTTCCAAAAACTTGAAGAGGCAATACTTCCTAACTCATTTTATGAGGCCAACATTACCCTGATTCTAAAGCCTGGTGAGGATAACACAAAAAAAGAAAACAACAGACCAATATCTCTTATGAATGCACATGTAAAAATCCTAAACAAAATTCTATCAAATTGAATACAACAATACATTAAAAAGATTATACATCACGATCAAGTTCATCCCAGGGTAAAACGATGGTTTGATGGTTCAACATATGCAAATTAAGTATAGTGATACACCAGATAAACAAAATAAGAGATAAAAATTAAATGACTATATCAGTAGATGCAGAAAAAGCATTTGACAGGATACAACATCCATTTATGATTAAAACACTTAATAAAATGGGTATAGAAGGAAAATACCTTAACACAACCACAGGCCATATATGACAAACCCTCAGCTAATATCATAATTAGTATGAGAAATGGAAGCCATTTTGCACTACATTCAGGAACAAGACAGGGTTGTCCCCTATCACCACTGTAATTTAACATACGAGGTCTGACAATTAAGGTCACACAGTCTACCTAGAAAAAGTGCTACATACCTCATTGCTGAATATCACTATGGTCACCTTTGAAGTACTCCCCTTGGGAAGCTATGCACCAATGCCAGCGCCTAGTCCACCCTTCAAAGCAATTTTGGAACTCTTTCTGGAACAGCCATCAGAGCTGTCGTATTACCATTGATGTCCTGAACATCATCCAAATGTCTTTCTTTCAATATTTCCTTTATCTTTGGGTAAAGAAAGAAGTCATTGGGGGTCAGATCAGGTGAGTAGGGAGGGTGTTCCAATAGGGTTATTTGTTTACTGGCTAAAAACTCCCTCACAGACAGTGCTGTGTGAGCTGGTGCATTGTTGTGATGGAAAAGCCATGCATTGTTGGTGAAAAGTTCAGGTTATTTTTGTCTAACTTTTCCATGCAGCTTTTTCAGCACTTCCAAATAGTAAACTTGGTTAACTGTCTGTCCAGTTGGTACAAATTCATACTGAATAATCCCTCTGACATAAAAAAGTTAGCAATATTGTTGCAACAAGTTTGCAAAGTTGTCATACCTCATAGTATTGAAGTCCTCGCCAGAGCAATCAGGCAAGAGAAATAAATAAAAGGCATCCAAATTGGGAATGAAGAAGTTAAATTATCACTTTTTTGCAAATGACATGATTCTTCATATACAATACTCTAAAGATGCCTCCAAAAGGCTATTAGAAACAATAAACAAATACAGTAATGTAGCTGGCTACAAAATCAATGTACAAAAATCCATTGTATTTCTGTATACTAACAATGAAATTTCAGAAAAAGAAATGAAATTGCTTTTACAGTTGCAACAAGAAGAATAAAATACCTAGGAATAAAGTTAGCAAAAGATGTGAAGGACCTATACAGTGAACACTATAAGGCATTTTTAAAAGAAATTGAAGAAGACACAAAGGAATGTAAAAACATTCTGTGTTCATGGATTGGACAAATCAACATAATTAAAATGGCCATATTACCCAAAGCAATATACAGTTTTAATGCAATCCTTATCAAAATCCCAATGACATTTTTTAAAGACATAGAACAAAAAATAATCAGATTTGTGGGGAATCACAAAAGACCCTGAATAGCCCAAGTACTTCTAAGAAAAAAGAAGGCTGGAGGTATCACACTCCCTGATTTCAGCTTGTACTACAAAATAACAATAAAAACAGCATGGCATTGGCAAAAAATACTATATACAGAGACCAATGGAATAGAATTGAGAACCCAGAAATGAACCCACATAAATATGGGCAGATAATTTTTGACAAAGGAGCCCAAAACATACAGTGGAGAAAAGAAAACCTCTTCAATAAATGATGCTGGGAAAATTGGAAAGCCATGTGCAAAAGGATGAAACTAGATTATTTGTCACCATATGATGTCTGACAATAAAGGTTGAAAACTTGTTGCAACAATGTTGCTAACATTTTTTTTTATATCAGAGGGATTATTCATTATGAATTTGTACCAACTGGACAAACAGTTAACCAAGTTTACTATTTGGAAGTGCTGAAAAGGCTGCGT
>NW_017732463.1:127575-131074 GCF_001890085.2 Hipposideros armiger | reverse complement strand
TTTTTTTTTTATAAGGATACTATTACCTGATTATATTTACAAAGACTCTGTAAATAAGGTCACAGTGACAGGTACTGCAGATACACAATTCAACCCATAACAGATGTGAACCAAGTGAAATGGAGAGAGCTGAATTATGGGAGAATGCCAGACTAAATGGAAAAACACCCACACCTAAGTTGTTAAGATAGACTGAATAATGATTAGCTGGATAGGTAGGTCATTAGGGCAAAAGGAGCATTTGTGAATGTTAAGAAATATGATGAGAAACTGCTACATGAAATCCTTCATAATTCTATTTGGAATCTCAAGTAAATTTTAATTGATTACTTTGGCATGCTAATTGCTTTTATGAACAAGCTAGTGTAAAAGGCAGTTTACTATGATAGCTTGGGGCATAAAGATCAAGTTTTTTATTAGTATTTCCTGGAGGAAAACATATAAATATCATAGAATGGGAAATTGCTTATTTCATTTAACTGAAATTGAAAATTCAAATTTATGTTTATGGAAAAATTTGGTAAAATTTTATTTAAGTTCAGGCAGCAAAATTAATCCAATGCATGCAATGTTACATTAATCCAATTAGTGCAATGTTGTTTTTGACATCTATTTCTTGTTATGAATTTACCCAAAATAGACTTTGAAAATAGTACATAAAATGTCAGAAGCTTAATTATAAAATACACATGGAGTATTTGACAGATGCAATTGAGAGCAACAACACGAAGAGGTTGATATACAATCTAGTTTTCAAACTGCAGATGGTGTTATTAAATCCTATGTCAATTCATATGTAAAATGAATTATTTATTTTTACTTCATTTTACTTCACTTTATTAAATCTTAGAATAACACAGTACAGAAGAATAGACAAAAATGATAGCAGAACAAGTTGAGATGTAGAACAAGCAGCATGGCTTCTAATCATATTCCTCCAATTATATTCAACAAATATTCTCTGACGCCTGCCAAGAGACAGAGGATGTTTTTAGGGGCTGGATCAAAGAATTGGAAAGTGCTCATTTATTTGGCTAAGATGACTTACCTACAGTTATGACCAATGCATGTCAAACATGGGGAATTATTCAGCGACATTTTTATATCCTAGGGGCAATATAGCATAAAATATTTGAAAAATAGTCTGAGATTAATGAAGTCATAATGATTGTTTAGATATGTTTATTATTTTTTCTCTTGTAACTATACTATATTCTTAAAGTCTATTTTCTCCTCTTTAACTTTCTTTATACTAAAGGAACATGTTTTTTGCACATCTTTTGACCAATTTCCATCTTTCTAGTAAAATTTTTGTGTCATGTATAAGTTAAAGTTTTATTTGTATTCAATAATAATGTAGTGCCATTTATAATTTACTTAATGGGGTTCCTATCTTTCAAAGTTTCCATTTAAAGTTTTTATTTTCATTGGGGAATTCATTCCCATGTAGTTATTCAGTAGAGTATATAGTGACTATATAAAAAATGCATTTTATTTCATTTGATATATCTTTAGACTCGACATTTTTTTATTTGGCAAACTTTGATTAGAACTGTTTTCTGAAATAGTTGAAAATAAAATAGGATGGCAAACATGTGATAGACAGACAGACAGTAATCTCTTGTGGGTACTGAGTGCTAAGGACATAAGAGGGAACCTAACATGGATACAGACCTCAGAACTCAAGTTTTTCAAACAGTATTCACTTTCTTTCAAATCACATAAACATACATTAATAAAACATTGTGACACATATCAGCAGTTATTTTCTCCAACAATTGAAAATAGCCTACAACATTCTGAGATCTGCAATATAACTGTCTTTGATAGTAGGAAGAAAAGAACAGAATTGAAAGTTCAAAAGCATCAACTTTAACTATTAGAAAGCAGCATTACTAGAGTTTACTTGATATTCCTCTGATAGACAAATTCTTTTTTCAACTTGATGTTTTAAACAGCAGATATATCACTTTCAGCCATCGTCCATGAGTGTTTACCAAGTTAAAAAGTGCTAGAGATACCACTGATGGAACATTGTAGTGAGAATTGGCTGTGATGTCATAGACCCTTGAAGAAAACTTCTAGAAGTGAGATTTAGTTATATCAGAGACTAAACAAGAAAGATGCTTACTGAGTAAGGTGGGGTCCAATAAGAATATAATACAGAATGCAGTAATTTATGAATTACTTTCTTTCAAGGAAGCTCAACAGAACGACACTTAATGAAGAAGGGTAAGGGCTTAACCATCTGGTACATTTCTGATCCTGATGATTAATAAATTTGAAATTCACAAGTTTTTAATATGGAAGAAAGTGATGAACCTGATCAGCATATCTCAGCAAAGAGGCAAGAAATTCGAAAGAGAAGAAGAACCAGCCAACCAATGGTAGACAAATCCCAACAGACTGAAGTGACAGACAAAAAGAAACATTTGCCCATACCACAGTCATCTGGCCCCAAAGCTACCCTTAGTATTGGTAATATTCCTGGAAGCAAAGTCAACCATGAATCTTTTAGAATATCTGCTCAGCTTCAGCAAACTTGGACAAAGAGAAAGCTTGTACAAGATAGGAAAGATAAATCTCTGCAGACAGACACTACTGCAGAAGAGAAACAAAAAGTAATCAAGTCAGTTGGTGCAGCAGTGGCCCCTGAAGAAAAGCCAGCTGCTGTTAGGGCGGCAGCCCCTGAATTTCCAGAGAGTGTCCAGGAAGTAGAAATTCCACCAAGCCACTCAATTCAACTCAAGATAGACAGATCTCAGCAGACCAGTTGTACTGGAGACTGGACAATGATTATCATTCCTCAAATAGAAAAGGTGGACAAGGAACAGCAGACTTACTTTAGTGAATCAGAAATAGTGGCTTTTGGAAGGTCAAGTAGTCAAAGGAGGGTGTGCAGAAACATAAATCCTCTGGGAAAATTTTCATTAATGAGCATCCTGAATTTCAACCCCCAACAAGCAGCAAGGAAGACATGAGGCAGAAAAGTATCAGCCGATCTTCATTTAGTCAGCAAATGAAAAAAGGTACTCCAGTACTTTTAAATGAGCAAGACATTCCAGCTGAAGTACAGCCTCCCAGGGTAGAAGAGGCCCCTGATGAACTTCAGTCTCCACTAGCTGAGGAAGCTTCTGCAGAAGAGGCCCCTGCTAAAGTAGAGTCTATCCCTGCTGAAGAGTCTCCTTCAGAAAAGCCTTGTGCTGAAGTTCAGTTTCCACCAGCTGAGGAGGCCTCAACTGAAGTTCAATATTTACCAACTGAGGAGGCCTCTGCAGAAGTTCAATATCTACCAGTTGACGAGGCCCCTGAAGAGGAGGCCCCAGCTGAAGTTCAATCTCTACCAGCTGAGGAGGCCTCAACTGAAGTTCAATATTTACCAACTGAGGAGGCCTCTGCAGAAGTTCAATATCTACCAGTTGATGAGGCCCCTGAAGAAGAGGCCCCAACTGAAGTTCAATCTCTACCAGCTGAGGAGGCCTCTGCAGAAGTTCAATAT
>NW_017732463.1:118697-121279 GCF_001890085.2 Hipposideros armiger | reverse complement strand
CATTATGAATTTGTACCAACTGGACAAACAGTTAACCAAGTTTACTATTTGGAAGTGCTGAAAAGGCTGCGTGGAAAAGTTAGACAACATGAGCTTTTCACCAACAATTCATGGCTCTTGCATCACGACAATGCACCAGCTCACACAGCAGTGTCTGTGAGAGAGTTTTTAGCCAGTAAACAAATAACTGTATTGGAACCCTCCCTTATTCATCTGATCTGGCCCCCAGTGACTTCTGTTTTTACCCAAAGATAAAGGAAATATTGAAAAGGAAGACATTTGGATGACATTCAGGACATCAAGGGTAGTACGATGATAGCTCTGATGGCCATTCCAGAAAAAGAGTTCCAAAATTGCTTTGAAGGGTGGATTAAGTGCTGGCATCGGTGTATAGCTTCCCAAGGGGAGTACTTTGAAGGTGATCGTAGTGATATTCAGCAATGAGGTATGTAGTACTTTTTTTGGTGTTGAGTTTGTGAACACACTTGTCAGACCTCATATACTAAAATTAATTAAAAAATAGAACAAAGACCTAAACATAAGACCTGAAACACTAACTTGCATAGAAGAAAGCATAGGTGCTAAGCTTATGGACCATGAATCAAAGAGGATTTTATGAATTTGACCTCGAAGGTAAGAGAAGTAAAACCTAAAATAAATGAATGGGACTATATCAAACTAAAAAGCTTATATGCAGCAGAAGAAGTCATCAACAAAGCAAAGAGGCAACAAACTGAATGGGAGAAGATATTTGCAAGTAACATCTCTGTTAAGGGGCTTATATTAAAAATATATAAGGAACTCATACAACTCAACAACAAGAATAACCAAACAATTCAATTAAAAAATGAGCAGAGGACCTGAACAGACATTTGTCCCAAGAAGACATACAAATGACCAACAGATACATGATAAAAATTCCCAACTTCACTAGCTATTGGGGAAATGTGAATCAAAACCACAATGAGATATCATGTCACACCAGTTAGAATGGCTATTATCAACAAGACAAATAATGGCTATCATCAACAAGATAGCTTCCTTGGGGAGGTGTGGATAAAAAGGAACCCTCATACACTGTTGGTGGGACTGTAGATTGGTGTAGTTGCTATGGAAGGCAGTGTGGATGTTCCTCAAAAAATTAAGAATAGAATTACCATATGACCCAGCAATCCCTCTTCTGGGTATCTACCCAAAAAGTTTGAAAACATTTATCTGTAAAGATATATGTACTCTGATGTTCACTGCAGCTTTATGGTGGACAAGGCATGGAAACAACTAAAGTGTCTTTTGATAGATGATTGGATAAAGAAGATGTGGTATATATACACAATGAAATACTATTCTGCCATAAGAAAAGATGAAATAGTGCCATTAGCAACAACATGGATGGATGGTGAGATTATGCTAAGCGAAATAAGTCAGTCAGAAAAAGTTGAGAACCATATGACTTCACTCATATGTGGGTTATAAAACTGAAAGCAACAAAGGAACAAGACAAACAAATAAAGGAACAAAAACTCATAGACACAGACAAAAGTTTAGTGGTTACCAGAGGGTAGGAGGGAAGGGGGTTGGTAGAAGAGGCTAAAGGACAGGAAAAGATTGTGTCAATTCAAATTCTTGTCAGTAATGTTGTAGACCATTTGTTTAACAATACTCTTCTTTTTGGGGGGTTAAGGTATTATCTTTAAAATAAATCTTTGCTAATTTTACATTGGTATTATTTTAATTTTTAATTAAGGTGTGAATTTGATCTTTTATATATTTATTGGTCACTTATTTTCTTCTATAAATTTTCTACTTATGTCCTTTGTTAATTTTTCTATTGTGTTATATTTATATTGATTTTAAGACCTTTTATTATATTAAGTATAGCTGTTTATCACCATAATAATTTGTACTTATTTTTCCTGATTTTCTACTGCATTTTAATTTTGTGCATTTTTAATTCACAGAGATTTCAGAATTTTAGGCTTTTGTTCCCTACCCTTTCTCTGAAATTTCTCTTATTAAAATTACCAATGCCTTTGTAGTTGGTATATTCAATGGTATATGTATATTCACTTTATCTTATTAAATGTACTTAGTTAAGAACAAAGCAATGTAGGTCAGTTTAGATATTTGGCCTATATTGTTTTGAAACATCTCTGCCATCTCTAAATTATAGCTTTCACAGTCATTAAAATTATCAATAAAATTAACCATTCAGCAAATTTGCTTTTGGTAAAATTAAATACAAATTCTCAGGTAGAGGCCTTTCAATAAATCCCTCTGGTTTTATAATTTTAGAAATGAGCCAAACATTGTATAAAACTAAATGCTTGACCTCAGTCAGAGATAAAGAAGCTAGCCCTAAAGAGTGAGAAAGAGTCAGAAGTGCAACATTCCAGATAGGAGTGAAAAATATGAGGCTCTGAAAAGATGTGTTAGTTTCCTAGGGTTGCCATACCACCAACGGGTTAGAAACAACAAAAATTTATTCTCTCATGGTTCTAGAGGCCTGAAGTTCCAAATCTAGGTGTTGGCAGGGCCATCCTCCCTCTTGGGAGGATCCTTCATTACTTCTGCCAACTTCTGGT
>NW_017732463.1:113901-114932 GCF_001890085.2 Hipposideros armiger | reverse complement strand
TCTCTACCAGCTGAGGAGGCCTCTGCAGAAGTTCAATATTTACCAGCTGAGGATGCTCCTGAATAAGACGCCCCAGCTGAAGTTCAGTCTCCACCACCTGAAGAACCTACTTTAGTAATGGTCCTTGATGACAAACAGCCTCCACCATCTGAAGAAGCCTGTATTACACAAATCTCGATACAAGACAACCCTGAGGAACTTCAGCCCCCACCATCTAAACAAACACAGTCTCTGGTAGAGGATGTATCTGCTGAATATCAATTTTCCTAGACGACAGACATCCCCGTGGTAAAATTAAAATCGACTTCAGAAAGCGAGCTAACATATGAAGAGCCTTTAGAGCTGGATCCTGTTTCTGAAGATTTGTCTAATATCAAGGAAGAACAGGTTTCTACGATTGAAATAGAGGGTGCCATCCATGTAGAACTAAAATAAGGACCTCTTCCACAGCTGTAGTGAGATCTTAACTAAGCTAGCTATCAGAGGCTAGGAGGTTATGGAATTATATACTTTAGAAAAGGGTAGTCATTGGAAGTAGCTTTGTGAACAGGGAAATGAAAGGAAACCCCAAGACGTGGACTACAGGTTGGAAAGTGAACAATAAAAACGAATGGTTTAAAATTACTTTGTTATGTTCATTCAATCTAGAGTGTATAAAATACCTATTTTGAAATGAAGTAAGTTTAAGATTGAAATAATTACATAAAATATCCTTTTACATTAAACCCTGTTGACAAGGGTAAAGTATACAGCCATATTTTCTTTTTTCCACGTGTAGCTTGTAGCGAAAAAAAGCATTTTTTTCTTCAGTTCTCTCATCTGCTTTACATTTTTTGAGTTCTAGTCATGTATCTAAAGTTTTGTGGTGTTTTCTGGTTATAATTCATCATATCTCTTATTCTCTTTACATTTGATTCCTTCTGAGATGGGCATTTCTTCCTGTTTTCATCCCTATCTTCTTGCATATTTACATTTCAATGTCTAGATAAGGAAACTTATTTCCTTTGTAAAAATCTTCATTTCAACAAAGA
>NW_017732463.1:110478-111666 GCF_001890085.2 Hipposideros armiger | reverse complement strand
GTGCTAAAATGATGAAATGATTCTATTAAAAATGTTTTTAATTTGGTAAGCATATTTCTCTGTTTGGTGAAAACTCTAGATTGACAATTCTAAATCTCTTAAGCTTTGATGCCCTATAATTATTAGATTTTTCTCACATTCTTATCTCTGTAACCAAGAACATGTGATATTATAAAGTGAATTTTTCAGAATTTAACAAAAATTTTTGTAAGTACAGTTGTCCCTCAGTATCCAGGGGGGATTGGTTTCAGGACTACCCACAGATACTAAAGTCTGTGAATGCTCAAGTTTCTTATGTAAAATGGTGTAGTACAAAGCATACAGCAGGCCCTCCTGCTATATGTGGATTACTGTATCTGTGGATTACCAACTGTGGATTGATAATACTGTTTTCAATCACTGTTGGTGAAATTTGCAGATATAGCACTCACAGATACAGAGGGGAGATTATATGCTGTTTTTTCCATATGTGCCACATTTGAGGCTAAGCAACACCATTCTAGACTTGAATGAGGGCTATTTTTTTTAAATATTCCAAGTCCTTTTTATTTTATGTTTTCTGAGATACTTAAAATCCAGTTAGATTTATTTTTCTAAATTTGAAGAGTTTATTTCGATTTTTAGATATTTTATTGTGGCTGCTTTTCTGTTTCTAAAATATTGTTTTGGATTTGCCAACTTTTCTGAGATATAATTGACTTGCAACATTGTGTAAGTTTAAGGTATACACAATAAAATGATTTGATACATGTAACATTGTGAAATATTTGCCATAATGAGGTTAGTTAACACATTCTTCACCTCACATAATTACAGATTTTTTTGGGGGGGATGATGAGACAATTTTAGAGCTACTCTTTTAGCAACTCTCAAATATATAATACAATATTGTTAACTATACTCCAATTTGGTATATTAGATGCCTAGAATTTATCATCTTATAACTTGGAAGTTGTATCCTTTAACAAACATGTCCCATTTTTTTCTACCCCCTAGTCCCTAGGAACAACCATTCTATTCTTTGTTTCTATGAGTTTGTAGATTCCACATATAAATGATACCATACAATATTTGTTTTTCTTTGTCTGACTTGTTTCATTTAGCATAATGCCCTGAAGTTCCATCCCTGTTGTCACCACTGGCAGGATTTCCTTTTTAAACTTATGGTTGGATAATATACCATTTGTG
>NW_017732463.1:75917-110068 GCF_001890085.2 Hipposideros armiger | reverse complement strand
TTGCACTCTTGAGGGAGCTCTTAACCAACTGAGCCACTCGGCCGGCCCCCATTGCTTATCTTTTTGATAATAGACATCCTATCATGAGTGAGATGATATCTCATTCTTTTGATTTGCATTTTGCTGGTGATTAGTGATGTTGAGCACCTTTACTTGTACCCTTTGGTCGTTTGTATATCTTTGGGAAAATGTCTATTTAGGTCCTTTGTCCATTTAAATTGGGTTATTGGTTTTCTTTCTATTAAGTTGTATGAATTCCTTATACATTTTGGATATTAACTCATTATCAATATGTGCTTTACAAATATTTTCTTCCATTACGCAGCTTGCCTTTTAATTTTGTTGATGGTTTCTTTTGCTGTGCAGAAAATTAATTTGATGTATTTCCACTTGTTTATTTTTGTTGTCTTTGCTTTTGGTGTCAAATAAAAAAATATATTTTCAAACCAATGTCAAAAAGCTTACCCCTATTTTTTCTTCTAGGAGTTTTACGGTTTCAGATCTTACGCTCAAGTATTCAATCTACTTTGAGTTGATTTTTGTGTATGGCATACAATATGGCTTTAGTTTCAATGTTTTGAATATAGCTATCCAATTTCTTAGCACCATTTATTGAATAGATTACCTTTTTCTTACTGTGTATTTTTGGTACTTTTGTTAAAAATTAATTGACCATATATGCATGGGTTTATTTCTGGGATTTCTAGTCCATTGATCTGTACATCTATTTTAATGTCAATAACATTGTTTTGATTGTTATGGCTTTGTTTTATAGTTGGAAATCAGGAGGTATGATGCTTCCACCTTTGTTCTTCTTTCTCTAAAGTGCTTTGGCTAGTTAGGGTCTTTTGTGGTATCTCATGAATTTTATTTTTTTTTAATTAAAATAATTTTTTATTTTTCAATTACAGTTAACATATAATGTTATATTACTTTCAGGTGTACAACATAGTGACAAGACATTTATATAACTTACAAAGTGATCACCCCAATAAATCTAGTATCTTCCTGGCACCATTCCTAGTTATTACAATATTATTGATTATATTTCCTATGCTATAAATTACATCCCCATGAGTATTTTATAACTACCAATTTGCACTTCTTAATCTTTTCCTGTTTTCATTCTATCTCCCCAACACCACTCCCATCTGGCAACCATCAAAATGTTCTCTGTATCTTTAAGTTTGTGTCTGTTCTGTTTGTTTACTCTGTTTTCTAGGTTCCACATATAAGTAAAATCATAGAGCATTTGTCTTTCTCTGTTTGACTTATTTTACTTAGCATAATACCTTCCAGGTTCATCCATGTAGTTGCAAGTGGCAAGATTTGATTCTTTTTGATGACTGAAAATATTCCATTGTATGTGTGTACCACTTCTTCTTTATCCATTCATCTATTGATGGACACCCATGCTGCCACCATATCTTGGCTATTGTAAATAATGCTGCAGTGAGCATGGAGATGAATATACTTTTTCAAATTAATGTTTTCGGTTTCTTCAGATAAGTGCCCAGAATTACCGGGTCCTTCTTTGTCTCTTGTTATAGTCTTAGTTTTAAAGTCCATTTTATATGATATAAGTACTGTACCTCAGCTTTATTATTATTTTTTTCATTTTTGTGAGCATGTAATCTCTTTTTCCATCCTTTTCCTTTAAGCCTGTGTGTGCATTTTGATCTGAAGTGAGTCTTATGCAGGCAGCATATGTGTCTTGTTTTCTTATCCATTCAGCCATCCTATGTGTTTTAATTGGAGCATTTAATCCATTTACACTTAGAGTAATTATTTATAGATATGTAGTTATTGCCTTTTTATTATGCATATGTTTTGTTTCTCCTCCTCCATCTCCTCCTCCTCCTTCTTCTGGAAGTCCCTTTAACATTTCTTGTAATATGCTTTAGTGGTGATGAACTCTTAGTTTTTCCTTGTCTGGGAAGCTCTTTATCTGTCTTTCGATTCTAAATGATAGCTTTGCTGGGTAGAGTACTTTTGGTTGTAAATTCTTGCTTTTCATCACTTTGAATATTTTATCCCAATCTCTTCTGGCCTGCAAAGTGTCTGTTGAGAAATCAGCTGACAGTCTAATGGGAACTCCCTTGTAGGTAACTAACTGCCTTTGTCTTGCTGCTTTTAAGATTTTTTCTGTCTTTAACCATTTTTAATTATGATGTGTCTTGGTGTGGGCCTCTTTGGGTTCATCTTGTTTGGGACTGTCTGTGCTTCTTGGGCTTGTATGTTTGTTTCCTTCACCAGGTTGGGAAGGTTTTCCATCATTACTTCTTCAACTAGATGTTCAATTCATTGCTCTCTCTCTTCTCCTTCTGGTACCCCTGTGATATAAATGTCGGTATGCTTGATGTTGTCCCAGAGACCCCTTATAGTTTCTCATTTTTCTGGATTATTTTTTCTTTTTGCTGTTCTGATTGGGTATTTTCTGCTACCTTATCAATCATTTGCTTCATTTAATGTATTGTTGATTTCCTCTAATGTATATTTCATTTCAGTTATTGTATTCTTCATTTCTGACTGGTTCTATTTTATGTTTTCTATCTCCATTTTTGTTTCCTATCTCTTTGATGAAGTTTTCACTGAAATCATTGAACATCTTTATAACCAGTATTTTGAACACTGTATCTGGTAGATTGCTTATCTCTATTTTGTTTAGTTATTTTTCTGGAACTTTGTTCTGTTCTTTCATTTGGGACATGTTTCTTTTTCTTTTCATGTTGTCTGCCTCCTTGTATTTGTTTCTATTTATTAGGTACAGCTGCTATGTCTCCTGGTCTTGGTAGAGTGGCTTTATGTAGTAGTTGTCCTTTAGGGCCCCATGACACTGTCATTACCCAAGCTGGGTGCTCCAGGTGTGGCCCTTGTGTGGGTTGTGTGTGCCCTCCTGTTTTAGTTGAGACTTGATTGCTGTTTGCACATTAATAGGGGGGATTGGTCCTCAGGCTGATTTGTTGTGAGGACTGAGCACAACTACAGTGGCAGAGCTGTTGTGCAGAAGCTGACCCTATGTAGCAGGATTTGCTTTTAGTGGGGCTGTAGTGTCTGCCAAATCTGCCACTTGAAAATATTATTTTTAGAGTTTTGGAATTCTGGAATTTCATAAATTCGAGTACCTTGTGCTTCCATTTTCATTACTTCAAATATTTTGTAATTTTGTTGTTTTATTTTTTGATGTGAGTTACTAAGCAGTGTGTTATTTGATTTCCAAATATTTGGGGATTTTCAAGATTTCTTTGCTATTGATTTTTTATTTAATTACATTTTGTTATAAAACATACTTTGTCTAATTTTACCTTTCAAGTTATTGTGACTTGTTTTATGGCCCAGCATATCCCCTCTCTTGGTAAGTGCTCTGCATTCTAAAATATTCTATTCTTTTTAGTGAATGGGCTCTAAAATATCAGTTTTAGAATCAACAATTGCTTGAAAGTGTTGTTCAGTTCTTCCATGTAATTATTAATGTTCTATCCACCTGTTCTAAAGATTATTGAGAGTGGCATGTTGAAATCCATGAATATAATTCTGAATTTGTCTGTTTCTCTTTGACGTTTTATCAGTTTTAGCTTCGTGTACCTTGAAGTTTTGCTATGAGCTTTAAAAATGTTTAGAGTTATTGTCTTCTTGACAAGGACCTCTTTTTATTCCTGGTAATAGCCTCTCCTCAGTAACATTGTCACTTGTCTAGTTTAGGTTCTCAATATCTTTTTCTTTGCTTATTGTGGTTATTATCTGCTTTTCCTATTTTAGTCTTTCTTCTTGTAAATAACCTTTCCTATGATTTCCAGAGTTATTTTTGAAAACACAGATCCACTCATACAGTTCCTTGCTTACAGAATAATACCCATATTCCTTAAAATGACAGTGATGGCCCTTTACAATCTGTAACCTACTTTATATCACCCTCATTAAACATAGGGTGGTGGTATACTCATAAAGTGCAGGTTAAGATCAAGACTGCCAGTTTGCAAATCCTGATTCCACCACTTATGAGCTGTTTGGCTAGTTCAGGTTAATTTAACTCCCTGTGCCTCAGTTTACTCATCTGAAAAACAGACATGATAGGAATAATACCTAACCAAAAGGATTGTTGTAAATAACAAAATAGTTTATCCATATTAAGTTCTTTGAACAGTACCTAGTACACAGTAAGCAAGTTCACAGCTGGTTCTGGCTCTCATTATTGTTATTTGTGTACTTGCTTTCTTGTGACTCTTTCTTTCTTTCTTTCTTTCTTTCTTTCTTTCTTTCTTTCTTTCTTTCTTTCTTTCTTCCTTCCTTCCTTCCTTCCTTTCTTTCTTTCTTTCTTTCTTTCTTTCTTCCTTCCTTCCTTCCTTCCTTCCTTCCTTCCTTACTTCCTTCCTTTCGTTCTTTCATTCTTTCTTTCTTTCTTCTACTGTATTTAAGCTCTTGCCTTTCTTGGCAATGATTGTTATACTATAATGCCTCTCTTTTATTTTACCAAGCAGTAACCCTGCTTTAGTTTAGCATGCAGGTCCTGGCCTACTTTTGTGGGCTGTGTTTCCAATGAAAATTCAATTTTCAATGACTTTGTGTTTCTAGTTTGTGTGATGTTTACCCAGGAACTTCCACTGGTTCCTGCTGGTGTGACCTGAGGGGTCAAAAGGAGATTCGTTTTGCCAGGCTGCCTGGTGTCTCTGGGTGGGGGAGGGGAGTTTCATTCCCACCAAGAAGAGGCTTCCTTGACAGGCAATTGTGGGCAGAATCCCCTTTGCTGGTATCTCTAGCCACCCTGTATCTCTTTTTGAAGAATGGGGAGTCTCAGGCCTGTTGGGACAGAGAGGCTTCCAGGCTAAGCATTATTGTGAAGGGATTTCCTTTTGCTGGTGCTACTTGTGTCTCCAGGTGAAAAAATGTGGGGAGGTCTCAGGTCTGGCTGGGAAGGAGACCACTTCCCTGGCTGTATGTTTTCAGTGGGGCTCCTGATCGATCTCCCTTGTGGGTGCTCACTGGGCTTTCCTGGTCTTAATGGCAGAGCTCCCTTCTGATCCAGGGAAGAAAGGATTCTGTGTGAGCTGCCTTCTGTTAGTAGGTTGGGCATTAGAAAACAGTGGGCCTGAGTCACAATCTTCAGTTGGGTGAGGGGCTGTAAGATACCCCATCAATATGCTGGTGCTCTAGTCCTGGAGTCTTTAACCAGTTTGCCTTACACTTTTCACCTTTCAGTGTTCTCCTCTGGTTGCCTCTTGCATTATTTCCAGGGTTTACAGTTGTACTTAACAGAGTGGAACAGGGAGAAACTAAACGAGTAGATGCTATCTTGTCAGGACCGGACGTCTCTTATTCCTCATTTGGCATGCTCCTTATCACCATTAACCACCTGCAACTTATGAGATTCTAGTTATTTTTCAAGTCATAGTTCATCCTGTATATTCTCTGTGAGAACATTTTTTAATCTAGTGCTCATTCTCTTCCATATCTACTCAGTGACAAGCTTCTGTCCATGTAGATTATACCTCTTTTACTGTTATTGTGAATAAATTCTTGACCCAGTCAAAGGCCAGTCCCTTCCCCAGGGTGGCAGATTTTATCCCTTTCTGCCTACTTGAGGATACAGACTTGGCAGATCTCTTTTTTTCCTCCTGCATCATCAATGTTTCAGCAAATTTCAGCAAAGTTTCCCTTTCTACTCATTCTCATTAGCTTTCAAACATGCTTTTTTTATTTTTACCAATTTTAAATAAACAAGCAAATAAATAGACATTCTCTTCATATTTTCCATTTCAGCTACTGCTTCATTTGCTGGCTTTCCTTGACAGCAAAACTTGAAGTAATTCACTCACTATATTGAATGCCTCTCTGCCCATTCTCTCTTGAACCTGTTCTATTCAGGCTAGTGATCATTACCAAATTCAGTAGGTAATCATCCTCATCCTATGTAGCCCAATAGCATCATTACCCAGTGGATCGACACTCTCTCTTCCTTGATATATTTTCCCTCTTTGCTTCCAGGATATGTTCCTCGTATCTTATTGGCTGATTATTCTCAATCTTCTTTGCTCCCCATCTCCCAGCTTCCTAATGCTGGACAACCCCAGGGTTCTGTTCCTGAATTTCTTCTTTTCTCTTTCTCCCCTCTATCTACATTTACTTTCTTAGTTAGCACATTTAATCTTGTGGCTCAAATATCATCTTTATCCTCTGATGGTTTACATCTTCCCAGTCAGACATCTCACATATCCTACTCAAAGCATTCCCTTGTATGATTGATAGACATCTTTTCACTTCAAAGGTGCTACAATTTTCAAATAGCTAGAATGTTGTTTTTTCATCTCCACTAGTATCTTTTTATTTGTACCCAAGACAACAAAACCAATTTTCTGGAAATAACTGGATACAAAAAAGGGAATACTGATGGTGGCACATTGCATCCTGAGAAGTACAGTCTACAAGAAAAGACAGGAGAAGAGGGTGAAAAGGAGTGGGAAGAAGGCTTTTGTTTTGATGTTTTGATGTTATAATATCAAAATGTGCTCTATTATTTTACAGTGTCATGCAGCTAAGTGAGAGAAGGAGGTTGGGTAGACTTTCTATTTCCTTCAACAGAACTCTAAGAACCAGCCTTGAAAATGATAACTTGAAGTCATTCTTCAGGTCATAAGAGATATTTCTAAGACCATCAATTAGATATAATTCCCAGATCATCCCAAGGTTTCTTTGTGAAGCCAACTACACAAAGTAAATTGGCAAAACTAAACACAGCTCTAAGAATGTGTAGGTGTTGGTATCTCCCTTCACAATAGTATATGAATGAAAGTTTTAAAATTTAATTATAAAGCCTTAGTTATTGCAATGACCTTTTAATTTAACACAAGAAATTTCTTTTGAAATGCTTCTCTTTCTGTTAGATTTTTATCACAGGACTCACATGTGCAATTTCACTCATGCCTAGAAAAAAGACTGAAGGAACTGATATATGGTTTTGATGGCTAATTTTATTATTTATTTGGCTAGGCTATAGTACCCAGTTATTTAATGAAATACTCACCTAAGTGTTGCTGTGATGGTATTTCATAGATATAAATAATTGCTACAGTAAGTTGACTTTAAGTAAAAAAAATTACACTTGATACTGCTGGTAAGCCTCATCCAATTAGTTGAAGCACTCAAGAGCAAAAATAGAGGTTTTCTGGTAAGGAAATTCTGCCTCAAGACTAAAATCTCAATGCCTGCCTGAGTTTCTAAACTGCTAGCCAAATCTATGGATTTTTGATTTGCCAGCCCCCACAATCATGGGAGCCAAGTTTTAAAAATAAGTCTCTCTTTCTATGTATATATACATACATATGAATATATATATATATATATATATATATGTATGTATACATATATATTACATATGTAAGGTATATATATTTATGACAAAATTTATTTTATTATATATATATAAATATATATATATATACATATGTACATATACATATATATATATTTATATATATTCTATTTGATCTATTTCTCTGGAGAACGCTCATTAATATAATGGTTTTTCTTTGAGTTTGGGATTATTGGAGTTTTTTTACTTGTTTTTCTATTTACCACATTATCCATAATGGACACATATTCTGTTTAAGCAACAGAACATGAACTGTGTTTGATATATCTCCCATTATTTAGTAACTGTTAAAAGAACTCTGAAAATTACACTCCAAAATTAAAGGGACAACATGAGAAATTGTAAATTTTGGCTCTGCTAGAGAGATTTTTGCTATATATTTGCATCAGCCTAAATTACGCATTTGGAGTTTGAAACAAATCTTGATATTTTCCCCCTGAAGCTTGTTTAAAACTGTCACCATGGGAACTGAAGATCAGAAAGACTCTATGGATCTCTCTGGGTAAGAACTGGCATAGAGACGAACAACAACAATAACAAAAATAAACAAACAAAATAACAAGTTCTGCAGTATCCAAGTAATATCATAGAGTAAATCTTATTACATATCACTGGCTCATTTTCTTTACTGATGAGGTTTCTGAACTAGCAGATTAGGAAAATGTGTTAGACTTAGTGTATCCTGACTTCAGGAGTTGATGAGATTTCTTTTGATGACTGAAAAATATGGAGAACTGTGGATGGATATGACTGAATTTAAGTATTGAGTTATTGAACCTGCATCATAAAGTCTTTAATTAATGCACTGTTATTGGGGCTGAAAGAGGAATAGATTTGAGATTGATTACAAGACACAAATAATGGTACTCACTGACTGACTTGATGTCAATCTCAGTGGAGAAAGGAACATTTCACATAATTCCCAGTTTACACATGTAGGTATATGTATATTTCAATTACCAAAATGAGAAAATAGACACAGAAACAAATGCTGGAGAAGAGAAGTTAGAGACAACAGTTTTAGGTTTAGATATTCTGAGTCTCTGGCATTTATGGGACACCCAGATGGAGATATTCAACAGGCAGCAAAAAATGTCTTCTATAGCTCAGGAAATACTCAAATATCCCATGTGATGGGTAACAGTCACACTTAGGTCTAAACAAGCATCAGTAATTTGTAGAAAAGAAAGGGGAAATTAGATATTTCTGGGATAATAAATTACTGAGAAATAGTTTTTAAATATGAAAGAATGAGTATACTTATATAGTAAGGAAAAGATGCTGGCAGGTAGAAATGTGTTAAAGCTATGTCAGAGGGCATAATAAAAAGAAAAAAAGGCATTATAAAAGGAATAATAAAAAAGAAGAGCTGAGAGAATAATATTCAGAGCACCAGATTAATGTAAAGCAGGACTTCTATGTCTAAGTAAGAAATAAGAGTGGATATTGGAGAGGAAGGAATTAAAGCAACAGGCCTGGGATTCATTTCTGTCTGATTGCCCAGGTGATGCTGCTGAGGGGAAGAAAAGAAGGCAGATGACTCGGTCTCATCTTGTGAAATATGTTAACTGCTCCTTTGGGTAAATAGACTAATGGTATTTGTCAGCACTCGAGTCTGTATGTCCTTTATAAGCTGTCCTTGGCTTAGAATTGTTTATGGAAATGCATCTAGGATTTATGGATTTATGAGGCACAGCTCACAGAAAATGTCATATAAATTCATCATAAAATTCATACAACTCCTCATCACTGTAAAAACATCTACAACCACTGTATAAGACACACCCAGTTTTTAGACCCCAAATTTTTTGGAAAAGGGTGCATCTTATACATGGGGAAATATGGTAGTAGGTCTATATTTTCGCCATGGATTAGGAGCATGGTTGTCAGCTATGAGTAAGAGGATCAGAGGTGGGTCTTAAATAAAATGTAAAAATACACATTTTGACTAGCATTTGTGGGTAAATGGAAGAGGAAGTTGTCTAGGAAAATGTAAAATAATTGCAAAGAGGGATTGAGGTCTAGCTCAGGTAAGGTCAATGTGATACGGCAGATGGGAACTGCTAGGTTGGACTAATAGAAACGAGGTATCTAGAATGTGAGGCAGGTACCCGCCTGTTTCACTCTGCCCTAGAAAGCCTCATTTCTTCTGGGCTCTGATACTAGAAAACAGTTATTTATGGGAGACCAAGCAGATGGTAGGGACTTGGCTCAATATTATGTTCCATGTTGAACAGTGGAAAGATTAGAGACACTTAGCTGAAAAAACAGAAGACTTTCAGAACAGATCTCAGATAACTGAACTAGAACCAGTGGTTGGAAGTTATGGGAAAACCATTTTATGAAAATTTAATGAGTCCTTTCAAAAGCTGCCTAAAGACAGAAAGTACCACCTTAATCCAGAGATTTTTACCTCCTGCCCTTCCACCCTGGGATTTTAGTGCAGCAGGGCTGAAGTGAGGCACAAGAATGTGTATTTTTAAAAAACCTTCTGAGGATAACCTATCATGTGGCCAGATTTAAAAACAATGAGCTGGTTAATGTAGTAAATATTTGATCCTCTGATGGTTGAATTAGATTATAGCTTGCATTTCTTCTAAGCTGAGATTGTATGAGTCTGTAGTTAATCACATAGTATCAACAGTAATTGTTTTCAGTACATTGCAGGCTTTGCTCATCGCTTTATGGAGCAGTTGGCATCGGGATGATTAGTTTATTTTCTGTGGCTGCCCAACACTTAGCCTACTCATTGTGTAAGAAATATGGCTCGCTTATGGGATCTTAATTAGATGGCAGGAAGCCGGACACAAGTGAGCTGTCCAGATATTCATCAGAGCTGAGCTATGTCTCAAGTGTCTGAGTCTGAAATACTAGCAGGAGTGCATTTCAAGGTTGAGTTCTTGTGCCCATGTGTAACGAGGTCTCTTGGGAATTCCAGTTTTGGAAGGGTTCAATCCTGGCAGAGGATGGAGCGAGTCATGGGTCCTGGTCTGCCTTTCTTCATGGTGTCTCTTCACCATTATGGTCATGTTCACAAATCTGGGCATAGACTCCAAAGCAGTGGCTGATAAAATTCTCTCTGCAATATCTATGGAAAAGGAAAATTACTGATGAACCTTCTCTCTACAAAGTACATTTTCAACAGATCTAGGGACAATACTTTCACAGAGGAGAGGTCAAGCGTTTCTTCGCATGGTGTCCCTATGAGACTTCAACGTTTTTGCAGCCAAAAATATAATGATCCCTGCTCTTCTGGGGCCCTGATGAAATGAATTTAGCTTTTAATTTTATTCTTTTTTCTTTTGGTCATATCACCTTCATGAAAGGGTGCTTTTCTCTCCATAAGCAATGATCACTGATACGAATTTTTAAGATACCCTCTTGGCCAATGTTTCCCAAACATGCCTGAAGATAAGAGTCATCTGAGGACATATGTTAAAAATACAACCTCTCAGGTCTTACCCCTGGAAATTCTACTCTAGTAATTCTAGAGTAGGCCTGATAATTTGTATTCTCAACAAAGACTCCAGATGGCTCTCTAGGTTAGTTCCCAAAGGTGGCTTCTAATTAGAATCAACTGGAGAGTGATCACACATAGAGTCTTAGGTTTCAACCCATTCATGCTGATTAAGAATCTCTGAAAGAGGAGCTTGAGAAATCTTTATTTCATTTTCCTCAAGGCATAATCAGTGCAGCCCCTGTGAAGCTTAAATACTTTAGGAGTTTACTTCAAATAAGGGATAGTATCTGATTTGGGCCTGTAGGTATGGTTGCCCATTAAATATAGGAAGAATAATGATATATCAGAAAGAACCAAGATTAAATCCTCTTAAACTGATCTCAAGGACAAAAATTCAGTTTGACTGAAACTTAAACATCTCTAGCGCAGGATTTATCAACCTTGGCACTATTGACATTTGAGGTTGGACAATTTTTTTTTTTTTTTGCTGTGGGAAACTTCCCTGTGTATTGTGGGGTGTTTATCATCATCTCTGGCTTTGACCCATTAGATGTCAGTAGCACTCCTCCTCCTAGTTGTTATAACAACAACAACAAAATTCCGTAGACATGGCTAAATGTTCCTGGGGCAAAATCACACTCAGTTGAATACTACTACTCTAGAGAAAAGACAGAGCACTGATGGTAATTTAATCAAACTTAAAAAAATTTATACTGTAAATTAGAAACTGGGGTAATCACCAGGTCACAACTAAAGACACTCATGAAACACTTCCAGAGCTGCTTCAGAAAGTGGCAAGAATGATGGGATAAGCGTGTTGGAAGCAAGGGGGAGCATTTTGAGGGTGATTAATGGCAATAAGTCTTTTACTGTAATCATTTTTTTAAAATTTAAACATTCACCTTATTGCTTGGTCACACCTCTTGTGTGTGTGTAAATTATTGAGCATCCACTGTGCTTCAGATGTTTTCACATATACTATTTTTTTTTAAGATTTTATTGGAGAATTGGGGGAGGGGAACAGTGTTGGGGAATCGGGGAAGGGGAACAGACAAGTTGCTGTCCTTTTGTTCTTCAATCTAGTTGTGGAGGACGTCGCTTCACTGGCCCATGTTGGTATTATCATTGTGCTCTTCCAGGGTGAGGTAGTTGCTCGCTGGCCATTGGACGGCCACTCAGGGCAGCTCACACCAGCTACCGGCTGCTCACGGTAGCTCACGACAGCCCACTGTAGCAGGGGCTGCAGCCTACACCATAACAGGTGACTCACAGCAGCCCAGCTCCAGGTCCAGCTGTTACTCACCATCTTAGCTATAGAGGGTGCAGTGACACTGGCCCTCATGTGGGATCCGAACCAGGGCCCTACTGCTCAGAGCTGTCATCCCAAGGCAACTCTTAACCAACAAGCACTCGGCTGGCCTCATACTATTATTTATTTATTTTTTTTTAGCTGAGCCATCCAGCCACCTGTTGGCAGCTCAGCAGCAGCTCAGCTCGGGCTGGGAATTGAACCGCTGTGGCTCAGAGCTCAAACTCTTGAGCAAGCTCTTAACCAACTGAGCTACTCGGCTGGCCTCATACTATTTCTTTTTTTTTAATTAAAGTTTATTGGGGTGACAGTGGTTAGTAAAGTTATATATGTTTCAAGTATACAATTCTGTAATACATCATCTGTGTCACATTGTGTGTTCACCGCCCAGAGTCACTTCTCCTTCCATCACCATGTATTTGATCCTGTTTACTCTCCTCTATCCCCCTCCCCACTTAACACATATACTATTTCTTTAAACCCTGACATCAATTTAGAATATAAGCAATAGTATCAATATAAGCAATATAAGCAATACAAGGCCACAAGGGCAATGATTTGACCTCATATGTTGTTGTTGTTGTTATTATTATTATTACTATTTAAATTTTTAAATTTTAAACTTAAAACTAAAGTCCTTCTGTTTAGATAGTGGTAGAATTTGTTCATCATCATGCAACATGACTTGTTAGACCAAATGTTAGATATATGACTTGGTCTTCCATTTCCTAAGACCAATGTTTCTCCCCTCCCATCCCTTGCTTAAACTATAAAGTTTTAAAAATTATATTTAAATTTGACTTAAAATTTTAAATTGCCATTAAGTAACTTGATCCAAATGAGAAAGCTAGCACTTAGAAAGCCAGAGTGTGAACGTAGCTCTTTAGGTCCCATGGTTTCTTATTATTCCAAAGTTATGTGATGTTATGGAAGGTAGCATACATAGGACCCTGGGATTGGCTTAGAACACATAAATAGCCTTTGGAAAATATTTTCAATGATCTGAAGGGACTGAATAGATGTTTACTTAAACAGGCTTCTGGTATCCTGGCATGATAAAGGAAATTGAGAAGCATGGTTTTATGCCTAAAATGAAAGTCCATGTGGCAAACCAGAAAATTTATTTCAGCCAATGCCCAGGCCTACATAATTTTGGTTCATGATTTTCTTGTTCATTGCATAGACTGCTTTGCCATCTCAGAGACTGAATGAAATTCAGGTCATGATGGTCTGCTTTAAAAAAGAGCACAGTCTTGCTGACTTCTTAACTGCCAGGAATATATTTTTGTACTTCCACTGACTCTTGGGAGCAGTAACATTAGGAACATTAACTTAGTTTACATCAGTATTATAAAACATTGCTTCTAAATCTAAAATGCTACAAGAACTTAGAAAATCATTTGTGACTTTTTTTTAAAATGAAACTTGGGTCTACTATTTAAATAATGATAAAATTTGCTTATTAGTTGACAAACCAAAATCTATTCCATTTTTTAAGAGCATTGACTTCCTCTTTAACCCCCCACTTATCTACTTCACAGTTTTGTAGTTAAAATTATTATAATTATTCTGATTTACTCCTAATAGCTATTGAATGACTTGAATATTTTAAGACAGTCACAAAAGTTTATTATTGGGCAGATAACCTGTCTAGATAAAGTTGAAAAAAAAAAACCCCACCATATCACAGTGGTTCACAAGTATCAAAGATCATAAACAATACTGTTGAAAACCTTTCTGGTGACATGTGAACTGGACCTCTTGGAAGCGTTAATTTTGCAAGCATCATTTCTCATAGCCTCTTTAGGAAATAGCTTTCTCATATAAACAAGGCTCGTTGAACACTGCTGTAGGCAAAAGGAGTATATTAGGCATCAAAATATTAAGGATTATGTTGCATAATTCTTTGCATTTTTCAGAATGTTTTCAAATATATCTAAGCAATAGGAAAGAACAATAAGAATTGTCACTCACAATTTATAGCTGGTTGTTTTTGATACCTTCTTGAGTGTCCTACAGTTGTTTCAGTGTAGGGACATTTCAGAGAAAAATGTGCTTGGCCTCCTGAAGTGATATTTATTGTAGTTTCACTACCGGAGAACTTGTGCTTTGTAACTCAACTCACAAAGTTTTCCTGAGGTTTATTGTCTCTCACCCATAAGGAAGAAATGCAGAAAGAAAGACATATGTAATCAACAATATCAGTGATAAAATGGAGAGGTAGTCAGGGTAGAATCCTCCCTTGAGGAGTGGTTTTTAAATTCTGGCTCAAGTAGATCCTTTTGAATTACATTGAGTACTTTTTAAAAATACAGAATCACCAGAGATGGGATTCACCAGATTTTTTATTTAACAAGTGGCTTCAGGTGATTTCCATGTGCACAAAGGTTTCTGAACCACTGCCTCAGTGAATCCAATAACGTGAGAAACCTTTATAGGGGGTTAGGATCCACAACTAGTGAAGAGCTTAATTTAGGAGGTAGCCAGTATAGGGACAGGAATTATTGATGTTGAGATTAGGGGGTATAGAACGTGGAGGTCACGTTCTTGTGTAAGAGCTGTATACGTCTTACACAACAGAGAGTCATTGGCTAGAAGAAGAAATTGGGAGATCCACATAGCACAGTTGGAAATTTCCCTTTTGCTTACCTGGGTGTGGGGTGTAGGGCAAGAGCTTCAGTCTTTTAGGGCCCATGGCTGACTGGAGATCTTGAGAAAATTGATCCTGTGAGACACTGAGAAACTGCGGGACATCATTGAGCTTCCAGGGACTGCAAAGTGATGTAGAAAATTTGGGTAACATGATACGCCTATTGCAGATCATATGATTTTTTGTACTTTTCTCCCTCTTTCTTTTAATGTCAATTTACAATGTGAAATTGTATGTTTGAATGTTACAAATGCTAGGCTGTCTATCAGGCTATATTTTCCTAAGTTTCTAGGTGGGAGCTTACACTAAGATATATGACAATTCATCTTTGTCATCATGTAACCCAGTTTCATCATGCATCTGACTGAAGTTTATATACATTATATAACCTGATTCTCATAAGTCTAAAATTGTATCTTAGGGGAACTTAGAATGATTCCATGAATTCAGTCCCCTTGTAGTAGGGATACAGAAATAAGGATTGGTCCCAGCTTTCAAAAAGTTCTTACTTAAGTGATTAAAAATAATATATGAACTATTACTATACAATATGATAGGAACTGTGAAAGGGCTCAGTTAAGGTCACCATGAGTTTATAGAGGACAGGTTACCAGGTCAATCTGGGTACAACAGAGAAGGATTTCATGAGAAGGTGAGTCTTAGACAAAGGAATATGCTAGGCATAGAGATATGCTAGGTAATGTGGTGGCAATTGGCACGTAGCTTTCCAGCCAGAGGGGTAACATGAAAAGAAAGGTAGTAGGTAATAGAGGACTCATAACATTCTTGCATCTTCAAATAGTTCAGTTTATCCAGGGCACAGATTTTGAGGGTAAGAATGGTGAGAGATGTTGCAGCTGGAGAAGCAGGCAGAGTGTTATGAAAGACCTTATTTGCATCATAAGGAATTTGTATTTTATCACCATGGTAGTGGACATCTGTTAAAGGATTCAAAGCAGGAAGTTAACAACTATTAGATGTGCAGCTTAGAAAGAATTTTTCTGATAGCCATGTAAAGGATGTATTTCAGCCAGAGGATTGGGGATGTACAGATACTTGTTGGATGGCTACTGAAATAATCAAGATGAGACATGCAGATGGATGTAAAGCACTGACAGTAGGAGTAAAGAAGATGTGAAAGATTAACCAGCTATTAGGAAGAGAGAGAATAGGCAGAACTTGGTCATAATTCAAATAGGGGGTGACAGAAAAGAAAACAGTCTATGAAAACTGTGTGGATGGCAGTGTCATTTATTAGCTGGGAAATCATAGTGAGATTAGCAGGTTTGGGGTAAGATTATAAAGTGAGTTTAGGGCATGTTGAGTTTCAAATGCTTATTTGGGAATAAAATAACATTCAAATGGGAATAAAAACTAGATGAAGAATCACCAGGGAGCCGAGGCACAAATGGTGATGGTGGTTGTGCTGACAGAGAACCAAACTGCTATAGTAGTGGTAGATTTTGTCAAAAGGGCAGAGTTTTTCTCTTGTGTTACTTTTGACTTTGATAAAGAATTGTAAATTTTACAGTGTCACAGAAAACACAGAACAGTTGCTTTTTCTTCACAACTTTGTAGCTTACTTGATACACTGTTGTGTGTTTCTTATGGCGAACACAAAATGTTTTCTTCTCTGAAAAGTTGTGGTGTTTGCCTTGGGATGGTCAAAATGCAACAGTACACTGTTGACCCTTGAACAACACGGGTTTGAACTGCGTGGGTCCACTTACATGCAGATTTAAAAAAATTGACCTCCGATCAATTCAGCATAGTTTAAATGACCCTGCATAGCTCAAACCTGCGTTGTTTAAGGGTCAACTTCTTTGCTGAGAATAGGCATATGCCGAAGGCTGAGTGTAGTTATACTTGGATTTTGACTGCAGGGGAGGTCAGCAACCCTAATTTCCTCAAGAGTCAGCTGTATATAGTTAAAACAAAAAGAGAAGAGAGGTGAGAGAAGAAGCCGCTGGAACAAGGTAAAAAAACAAACACAAAAGACTTCCAATTGCTCTGGACAATATCTAAAGAGATGGAAGAACCAGGAAAACATATTTTAAAGAAATCTAAGACAAGGAGAACATATTAAAGAGATTTTAGCTAATAACAACATACAAGCCAAGGAAAATAAAAAGGAACATCACCATTAGATTTAGCATGTGAGGAGATTTTAGTGAAAGTAGGTTCCCTGAGTGATATGGGGTAATAGATCAAATTGCTTGGTTGAAGAAGAAAATGTGGTTTATGAAGACTAAGATGGCGTCTGTTCCCCTCAGCTTGACTAAACTTTGGGCTTGTGTCTTCCCCTGACCACCGTTTTGTTAGAACATTTGTAAAAGCATTTGCAATTGTAAATCTTTCTCTGATCCTTCTAAATGTAAATCCCCAAGCTCTTGTCAATTTTACAATTCAGACATGCCTTTCTCAAGGACTTGGGAGTCAATACTTTGACATATAATCAAGTCACACCCCTATCTCAGCCTCTAGGGGAGAGCAGGAGCCTGACTTCCATAAGCGCATATTAGCCAACACAGGGGTCTTAATCACCATGACCAATCTTCTTCATCCCTAGAGTCTTCCAGTACTATTCCACTGCTTACTCCAGTGCTTGGAAACCCTCTGCCTTTTGTTTCATTGGAATTCAATCTCTCTGTCCTGTTGTAATAGTCTTGATTCCTATTGCAATAATCTTGAATAGTCATCCTTGCCTGTTTAACTACCCAGTGCATTTTTTCTTTGACAGAAGTGGCAGATCAGGTAGATTTTTCTTTCAAGAAGCATAGCAGTGAAGGGAAGAAAGAGGGTACAGTTTGAGAGGGACTTAGTGTTAAAGATTTGTTGTTACAAAAATGGGACATGGACATGCTTGTACAGTAATACCTTGGTTTGCAAGCATAATTCATTCCGGAAATAAACTACTCCTATTGCAAGACATTGCTCGTTTACCATGTTAACATGTACTTGGTAGAGAGCATAATTTGTTGCAGAAACAAACTACTTGTATTGCAAGACATCACTCGTTTACCAAGTTAAAATGTTTTAGAAATGTTTGCTCGTCTTGCGAAACACTCGCAAACCACATTACTTGCAATCCAAGGTTTTACTGTATATCCAGACAATAGAACTATGGCTATAAAGCTATATACCTTCTTACTCTCTTCTTGAATCTTTTTGCTTGACTCAGTGTTTTAGAACTCTTGACTTTTACCCCTGGCTTGGTATCTGAATTTTAACTATTGGCTGATGGATGGAGTTTCATTGATAGTGTTTGTATAACCCCTTCCTCCCACACCTGAGTTGACAATCCTTTTAAAACTATATCTGTATTTCTTGTTTCTAAACTGCAGGCCGGTCCTCTTTTCTTGAATACAATAGATTTGTTCGTCTCTTCTCAAGCACTTTCCCTTTCCCTGAGTTTCTTATACTCCACAGGTGGAATATTCAGAATAATCCATAAACATTTAATAATAAATACCATATAATTAACATGAAAATTATAATATATGTGAGCTTAAAGTGACTGCTATATTTTACCTGATATTATAATATTTTTTGCTCATCCATCCATCCATTCAGATAACCAACAAACATTTACTATGCCAGGTACTATGTTTGGTCCTGGAAATATGATTAACAATACTAGATAAAATCTATTGACTTTTTGTTATCTGCAGATGTTCAGCTAAGTGTTTTATATACATTGATTCATTTATTCCACAGAGCTCTAATAATAAAAAAAAGTTACACCAAGGAACTGGCTCACGTGATTGTGGAGGCTGGCGTCTGAAAACTGTAGGGCAGGCCCACAGGCTGGAGACCCTGGGAAGTTGATGTATCTAAAGTCTGAAAGCAGTCTGGAAACAGAATTCCCTTTTCCTTTGGGGACATCGATCTTTTTCTCTTAAAGCTTTCAACAGACTGATAAGACCCACTTATGTTATGGAGAGTAATCTGCTTTACCTAACATCTACTGATTTAAATGTTCATCTCATCTAAAAAATAATCTTGACAGTGATCTCTAGATTGGTGTTTGACCAAACATATGAGTGCTAGCCTATCTTTGCCTAACCAAGTTGACACATCATTACACTGCTTTACATGTATTTTTGCATCTCTCAACAACCCCATGAGGTATTACCAATGCTGTTTTATAGGTGATAAATTAAGGGAAAGAGGACAAGTGGTTTGTCTTGGAGAACAGAGTTAGTAAATCGTAGAACAGGGATTCCAACAGTCTAATTCAAAGCAGTGCTTAAAACTATTTACAATGCTTTCACTTACAGGTGAAGAAACTAAGGCACAGAGAGGTTAAGTAACTTGTCTGTGTCACTCAGCCAGTAGATGATGGATTCAGAATTTGAACTCAGATCTGACTATAAAGTTCCTGCTGTTAGGAATGACACAATAAACATTTTCATTCTCTGTCCATAGGCAGCTGTCAGCCTATTAGAGGAAGTCATATATGAAAACAAATAATTAGCATTCATGGAGAGAAAATAATTAATTCTGTGTAGACAGGCTAGAATCTTCCTGGAAAATACAGCCTCTGACCTTGGCTTTGAAATTAATAGAACTTTCTTAATTGGACAAAAGCACATTCCAGGAAAAGGCTATGGCATGTGGAAGGTAATAAAAAAAAGCAGCAAGGTGTTATCTGGAAAAGAGTAAGCATTTGGGTATTGTTTCCACTGGTATAAAGTGTCTTCTGAGGTGAGGGTGGGATGAGTTGGAGATCAGAAGATGACAATGGCCATTCTACCCACTTAGGGTGGGACTAGATTTTATTTTGTGGTTGGTAAGGAGCCAAAGAGGTATTTGGAACAGGGGAGAGACATTATTAGACTTCACTTTTAGTAAACATGCTGAATTCTGTCAGAAAGAATTGTGAAAGACTTTGAAGTAGACCAAAAACATTACGAGGTGTCTTCAATCCAAATGTATGTGTTGTCTAGAACATACCCTTGTGGTTTATTTGATTCTATGGAATTTGCATCTTTCATTGTCTGAGCTATTTAAAGCTCTGTAAATTGTAGTCACGGCAATGCAAATGACTCTTATCCACAGATGTGCAAATGAATTCTGTCTGGTGGAAGGAAAATCAATTTCCCTCCTTGCAGTGGAAAAAAAAAACCAGTTTTGCATCTGTCTAAATTCAGTTTAGTATTCCTGATTAGCCTATGTAAGTATGGCACTTTGAATTATCCTTTGAACCCATTGCAACATCTTACTACTTCCCTCATTAATTAATCAGTTAAATAATATCTTTGATACATGTTTATATTTATATGAAATTCATCAGGTTACGTTTAAATATGTTTTCTTTAACAGATGTGTCCTAAGGGAAGAGATGATGTGATCTGTACTAAGGCAGTGGTGGTACATAGGGATGGAGGGAAGTTGATAGATTAGAAATGACTTTGGGATGTAGACTGACAAGACCTAGTGCTCTGATGAGACATGGGAAGTATGAAGGTTCAAAAATGATTCCCCGGTTTTTGGCATGGTTAACTGCACAGATCGTAGTTTCTTGTATCAAATATGACCAGGAAAAAGATAGCAAAACAGACATTACAGTAGTTTACTAGATATTTGGTGGTAGAATTCAGAAGTATCTGAGGGTAGAGGTTTTAATTTGGGACTCAAGTTTATACATCTACATTTATGGGAATAGATTGGAACAGAAAGGAAGAAGTGTAAGGTGGAAATATAAGTGAGTTCAGTGTAGAGCACTTTAGGGGTGAACAGAGTGAAAGATCCAATAAAAGAGATTAAAAAGTAAATCTCTTTTATTTAAAATGATGTAGAAGCCAAGGAGGAGTAATGTTTAAAGAAGGGAAGGCTAATCAATACTGTCAAATGCTAAAAATTTCAGTCCATTGGATTTGGCAACGTGGAAATCAGTGGTGGTGGCCATTGTTAATAAAGTTTAAATATCAACATGGGAGGATAGAAGCAAATTTTATGATAGTGTTGAGTACTATAAAATTGGATAGAAAACAAAGAAAGCTGGAGTTAGGGATGTATATAGAATTAAGGAAGGAAGTAAAAAAAAATTTTTTTTAAACTACATTTGACATACATTATTATATTAGTTGCAGGTGTACAACATAATGACTAGACATTTATGTAACTTATGAAGTGATCATCTGATAAGTCTAGTACCCATCTGATATCATGCATAGTTACGACAATAGTATTGACTATATTCCCTATGTTGTACTTTACATCCCCATGGCTGTTTCTCTTTTTTTTCGTTTTTTTGCACTAACATGTTTTTCTTTTCCTTTTTTCATTTTTTTTTGCACTGACATGTTTTTTTTCTTTCTTCCTTCTTTTTTCTTTTTTCATTTTATTTACATTGACTTGTTTTTACTTTTTCCATTTTAAAAAATTTATTATTATTATTATTATTGTTATTTTGCACTGACATGTTTTTTTCCCCCGTGACTGTTTTTATAACTGGCAATTTGTATTTCTTAATCTCTTTCCCTTTTTCACCCATCGCCTAACCCCCCCTCCCAGCTGGCAATCATTCATTTGTTCTCTGTATCTGATTTTGTTTCTATTTTGTTTGTTCATTTATTTTATTTTCTAGATTCCAAATATAAGTGAAATAATAAGGTATTTGTCTTTGTCTGACTTATTTCACTTAGCATAATTCCCTCTAGGTTTATCCATGTGATTGTAGGTGGCAAGATTTCATTCTTTTTATGGCTGAGTAATATTCTGTTGTATATATGTGCCACCTCTTCTTTATCTGTCCATCTATTGATGAACAATTAGGTTGCTTCCTTATGTTGAAAATTGTAAATAATGCTGCAATGAACATAGGAGTGCATATATCTTTCTAAATTTGTGTTTTGGATTTCTTCAGATAAGTACCTAGAAGTGGAATTGCTGGGATATAAGGTAATTCTATTTTTAATTTTTTAGGAACCTTCATACTGTTTTCCATAGTGACTGCAACCATCTGCAATCTCACCAACAGTACACAGGATTCCCTTCTCTCCACATCCTCCCCAACACTGGTTTATTGATTTATTGATGAGAGCCATTCTGACAGGAGTGAGGTAATATCTCATTGTGGTTTTAATTTACATTTCTCTGATGATTAGTGACATTGTGCATCTTTTCATATGTCTATTGGCCATTTGTATATTCTCTGGAGAAATGTCTATTCAGGTCCTCTGCCCATTTCTCAATCGGATTGGTTTTTTTTTTATGTTAAGTTATATGAATTCCTTATATATTTTAGATACTAACCCCTTATTGGATATATCATTGGCAAATATCTTCTCCCAGTCAGTAGGTTGTCTTCTCATTTTGTTGATGGTTTCCTTTGCTGTGCAAAAGCTAGTTTGATGTAGTCCCATTTGTTTATTTTTGCTTTTGTATTGTAAGGGAGAACTTTTTAAGATTGAACATAGTATAAGGGGAAAGAGCCATTTGAAGACAATGAAAAGAGAGAGGGAATAACTGATAAAAATAAAGCTCCAAGCTAGATGGAAATATATAGGACTCAGAGTCCAAGCAGATGTATCTTCAAAAGGACGAAGATCAGGTGTTACTCTGATAGTCAGGATAGGAGGAATAGATAGGAGCAGCATAGGTAGCTTTTCAGGTTGGAAAGCAGGAAAGTGAGAGAAATCTTACCTGATGACTTTCAATATCAAGTACTCAGACTGAAGGAGTGAAATTCAAGAGGAAAGGCAAGATTATAGCTAGCCCCTGAATCAAACGAGAGTGGGCGCTGATGAAAGATAAAATCTACATAGTAAAGTTAATCTGTTAAAAGTAGCTTTGAGGGCTGACTGAGTGTCTCAGTTTGTTAAGAGCTTGCTCAAGAGTGTGAGCTCTGAGCAACAGGGTTGCCAGTTTGATTCCTGGCCCGAGCTGAGCTGAGGTGGCAGGATGGCTCAGCTAAAAAAAAAATAGTAAATTGATAAAGTGACCAGGTAGAAATTAGTAAAAAAATCACAAAAGTAGAAGAAAGTTGAGGAAAAAGGGGTAAACTGGCTATAGGGAAGAGAGAAACAGGCTGAGGGAGAATAAAAAAGGAGATAGATCCCAAAGCACTACGTTGTGTTCTAAAGCAGCCAAAGGCAATGTCTGTATGTTACTAAAGGAATAAAGGATGTGAATTGCTTTTAATAAATCATTAAGAATAGGATATATAACATCTACATGGGACTTTTTAATGTGCAAAATACTATATTTTCATGACTTGCATATTTAGTTTCACAGAATTGGAGAATATAGTTTTCAAAGTTGAAGCAATAATTTTTCTCTCAGGAGAACAGCTTTGTGACCAGTAAGACCTAATATATCTTGAGCACTTGCTCTGTGTTGGACATTGCTCTCTCTAAGTGCTTTACAGGTGTTAAATTGTGTAACCCTCAGACACACTCTATAATTTAGAGTATTATTCTTCTTATCTTACAAATACAGAAAATGAGCCATAGAGCTTAAAAAAAGAAGAAGAAGAAGAAGAAGAAGAAGAAGAAGAAGAAAAGAAAAGAAAAAGCTTGATGACTGACAGAGCTAGCATATAGTGAAGCTTCACACCCAAATGCATGGTGGCCTGTGGAGGCTCCCCAACCTCATCCTGCCAGCTGCCTACTTGGTCTGAATAACTTGCTGCTGCATGCCACAGATGCTATGCAACAAGGAACCTCTCCACTTGTAGCTCAGGCTGTCTGTCCTCTCCTGGTGCTGTGATGCTCGAACTTTAGACTCAAAGAGCTTAGAAAGAAATTAGATTCTAGGGCCCCAACCCCAGAAATTCTAACTCTAGAAGCCTGAGTGGGTCCCCTGAATTTGCACTCTACACTGACTTCTGAAGCAAGTGGCCTGCAGAAGACACTTTAAGAATTGTTGACGTTAAGTTGTGCTTTAAAAATTATAAATGTGTGTATCTCTAGTATTAGGAATATGTGTATACATTATATTTTATAAGCATATATACATAGACGTTATCCCTTTTGACTTCATCACTTTTCACCTTTTATTTTCAGCTTCTAATAAAGGTGTATCTTTCTACCAAGGCCAGGTAGCCTGTCTACTGCAGGAGAATGACAGGCTATTTCTTACTATCCATCACCATCTCTGAATGGAGCTCTAGGGTGGGCAATATATTTTTGAATTTCAGTGGTAGCTGTGGTGCTTGGTGCCAGGCATTTGGGGGCTTCATTCCAGGGTGGAAGGATAGAGCAGGAACCAGATTAGGCAGCTGCTGAGGAAATTAATTGGCCCCTATGAGCTGTTTCTCACAAGGCAGCAGGGCAGTGAAATGCACAGTGTGTGATGTGTAGGGCAAGACCGGGTGTGGATTGGATCATCAAGTACCATCCTGATAACTAATTGGCATCAGGCTGATAGCACTGGCCTAGCAACAGAAACTATTCAAGTAACAGTAATATTTGAAATCAGGCAGGTTTGTAGGTGAGATGTGCATTCGAGTCAGAACCCCAATAGCATCCTGATAGGAATGACAAGGGATTGCTTGTGGTGATGATGATTAAAAAAAAAAAAAGTTTAGGGGCTATAAGTACTATAAGTAACCCACTACTCATCCCTGATGTAGTTCTAGGTAGATATTGATATATTTATCTTGATAAGAATTATTTAGAAATTAAGGGCCGGTGGTTCCAGACTTCCAGAAGAGGCTTATTGGCAGATATACATGAGAGTCTGAAACAGAAATGAATCACATGCTAACAGAATCTCTCCCTTTACTACAGTAAATTAATGACATTTCCCTGAATTGCTTTAAAATATCTGTGGCGTTCCTCAAAATACCTCTTCTAAATTCTAAGGAGACAAGCAAAATTATAGTACATGACTGAAAAAAATATATAAAAGACAAGGTGAAAGGAAATAAGGAAGAATAATAAAATGGAGCTATAAGAAAAGTAAATAGGAATACATGCTCTAAAATTCTCACAGGATCTAAAGGCGGGACACCAAATTAATCCTGTTTCCAAATGAGTCAAAGCAAAATGGAATTAAGACAAATTGAATAATTCACATTGTCCATATGATAAAACATAACTGCTTGAGCGCCGGCCCTGGCCTTTAAGTCTAGGGAAAATTTCTCCCATGCTTGTTACAAAGGAGATATAAAATGAAATAGTGGATAATAAGAATTTCTAATAGCAGTTTCTGATAGTACTTTTCAGTGTAGGATAATTTATCAAAGTAAAACATAATTTAATAAAAACAATTCTGTGGAAGACCCAGACAGTATAGTCTAGATTAATCCTTGGATGACACACAGAGGGGCAAAGGAATAGAAGAATTGCTCCACCTGGGCGTCTGAGGGTGTCAGGTGGTGCAGATAACTTCTGGCAAAATCCTTAAGTGGAGTTATTCTGTGTTAATAATGGAGGAAAGATTCCTGTGTCTTAAATATCGACTAAATGGAGGATAGAGTTCTCATGCTTTTATTAAAATTAAAGAGTTTAACTGAGACTCCATATTAAGGAAATAGCTACTGAATAGGCCTAGCCATAGGCAAGGTAAAAAATGTCTCAAACTCATTTTTGCCTTGGCTCCAACTCTTGAACAAACGAAAGATCAAGTACTCTAAATTCCAAATCTTAGAGCATCTGTGAGACTATTGCAGTTAGAAATTTTTCCCATGTGGGAATAATTAATTTGCTCATTAGGCCATAAACAAATTTCATTTGGGATATGTAACAATATAGATTCAATTACTCCTCAGTAACTAAAGGATATTTTATATCAATTCCTATGACAAAATTCTATCAAAATTTATGAAAGCCAGCATTCTTTCTGCTATTGGTCAGCTCACAAGGCCTTTTGTCTGTTGAGGCCAACCTGGGTCTATTAAATCATATCCCTAGTACTTAATTGTTTTTGTAGGTGTGAGGTAGGGACAGAGCATATGTTAGTTTATTTACCACATGCAAGTGGGTGTGTGTGCTCTATACAATGATGATGATAATGATATAATAATAATAGCAACTTTATTGGTATTTACTTACTATATACTTGGTACTTGCTAAGCACATCATGTGCTTTATTTAATTTGATCTTCACCACCCACTAGTTGTTATTAAGTATAATTTTCCTCAGTGAATAGCCATGAAAACTGAAGTTTATAGTTTAAAAAGCTCACCTACATTTGCACAATTACCAGATGGAATGTGCACCCAGGCAGACTTATTCCAAAGCCTGTGTTCTTACCTACTTACCAGCAATATTTGGCTTTGGATCTTTGTTTTTCAGTTTCAGCATCTACAGGTTGTAGGTCTCAGATCAGAGCCCAGGTCAAGGGCCTTTGGCTACTCAACATGAGGGGAGTGAATTACCAGACCCAAGGTTTAGCCATCATTCTAAGATGGGGGGTGTGGGAGTGTCCCACAATTTTCTGGGAAGATGAATGTTTATTATAGCCAGCATGGTAGATTCAATTTAAAAAAAATATTTTTCATGTCCATACAGAATCCTTGATAATTAGTGTATGATCTAGGTCTTTTAAAAAATTTCACTTGATTGTTAAAATTAAAATTGTGTTTTGAATAAGAAAGAACTTTATATTTCTTAATACGTCTTTAAATTACTGTTAGTCACATCTATCACTTACTAGATGCTGGGTTCTTTGTCAGGGTTCGTTACTGTGGTAGTCTGCCAATGAGCAATTCTGATTTACTTTACAGCAATCTAATTCACAAAATGATTTCCAGAAAGACATTATGTTAAATAAGTAGGAGTTGCTTGTGCGTTCTGTCTTTATACTGTAAACCTTGGCATAGTGCAAAATTCTCTGCTCTCAGGGAATGCTGTTCACATACAAAAAAATTGAAGGATGAAAAATGTTTGCGTATATATACTGTTCAAAAATAACTCTCTACAGTTGTTAGTTTTATGCTTTAGATATAAACCCTGAA
The DNA here is from genome assembly GCF_001890085.2 of Hipposideros armiger. Lineage (NCBI taxonomy): Eukaryota > Metazoa > Chordata > Mammalia > Chiroptera > Hipposideridae > Hipposideros > Hipposideros armiger. Next base: position 83,374 of record NW_017732463.1, on the reverse strand, counting down.
GGGTACTGATAAATTGCCTTAAGGCAGTTCTGCTTTTAGGCAGTGTATCCTAATGCATTTGTACTATGAGTCATACATTCTTCAATTTGTAAGGATACTGCCCAGTGTCTGAGAGCTTAGGGTTTAGAAAAGAACTATATGGAAGGGTTAATCAGATAAGACCTCTTGGAGGAGTAACTTTTTAGGCTAGATCCTGAAATGACTGATAAAGAAGGATGTTCCACAAGATACAAAAGATATAGGGAAATAGAGATTGAAATTTAAAAGCCTCCAGGATGATAAGAAGGAGAAGCAGCAGATTAAGTCATATACGAGGAGTTAAGAAAGATGGGAGGAGCAATGAATAACAATGCAGAGTCTTGAGTAAAGGACACAAGCATTTAAATTGGATTCACAAGTGGTGGTGGAAAATTATATTCTTACAGATTTTTGAGTAGCAGGTGCTATGAAAACAAATGAAAGACTAATTTGTGTGAGACAGATGCATAAGAGTAACAGGGAGTCGTTCAGTAAATTTCATGTAAGTTCCTCTATTTGGCACTCAGATATAGCAATGAAGCCAAGACCAGATCAATTTGGTCATAATCTTGGGGAGGAGACTGAAGTACATGTAGTATAAAGAAAGGTGCTACATGAACAAAAATAAATTTTGAAAATTTACTTTTAATTTGAGGAGCTGAGGAACATTTAATGGAATAGGTGACTTTTAAATTGGTCTTTGAAGGATTAGTAGGATTTCAATAGGCATGGATAAAAGAAAGACATTCGAGATTGGAGGACATGAGCTGGCCAGGGGTAGGGTTGAGCAGAGATGGGACCGCTGGTCAAAGCATTGGAAGGAATATATACAACACTGAGAGAGACTTTAAGCCCCTTGTCTTTAAATCTATGTGTAGATCAAAGCTGGGTAAATGGGAAGACCCTGCCAGCGTGTCAATGACTTTTCCCCAAAACTTGTTTCTTATCTGGGAATTATGATGTAATTGAAGGATAGAATTGTGGGATGAAGAGTTTCAATAAAACTAGACAGGCTGCACCATGATTTCTTATACATATAAAGCAATTTAAAATGTGTACAGTGCCTTCACAGACATTTTCTAATTTCATCCTCTCAAACAATTTTATGATTAAAGAGGGAAAATATCATTCTTCTATCCCATGTAAGGCAACAGAGATTTAGAAACACTTGCTCAAGGTCACTCAAATGGTAAGTAGTGGAAAAAGGTTTAGACCCACATTTCCTGATGTCAGGTTTAGTGTCATTATACCACACATGCAAAATGACAGAGAAATGACCATTGTAACTGATTGATGAATAGTACAAGGGGGAAATCAACACAGAGAGGAGTTTACCTGAAAATCTCTAATTTCCTGGAGAGAGAGGTATATAGTTCTTGATTCTAAGAGACAGCATTTCCTCCATTGGTTGGTGGGCTAGTTATGAAAAAGCAACTGCTGAGATATACCGTTGAACTGCCATATCTGAATTTAAAATTAGTTGTTCTAAAATTAGTCATGCCCCATTTAGTTGCTATTTGAATGGACAGTTATGAACCTACCTTCTGTAACAAATAGAAATGAAAGAGCTCTTATTAAAAGGGATCTATATTATATGAAGTTCATGTTTAGTTATAGTTTTATTACAAGGACAAAAGGGAGAAAAGGATCCTTTCAGGAATTATTGTAGGGTGTCTAGAAAAACAGAAAACCAAGCATAATACTACTGTTTTCCATTATACAGTCTTTTTTTACACCAAAAGCAAGAAATTTCAAGTGTTTTATTCATGGCCTTATCAGTCTTTACAGTGTTCTTATAAGTCAGGTAGGTGGTAAGAATTACTATTAAGAGGAGAAGAAATTTAACACATTTATCTGCTGCAAGAAAAAAACTCATGGAGACAGGGGACTTGCAATAAGAACATTTTAGTTTGAAATATTACATATAATAACAGGGAATAAAGAATTATCCAGGGGAGGAAAAAAATTAAATCTAACTACTTTATTGGAATATGAAAATGTTCTTTTCATAATAAGTGAAAATAGAAAATAAATCATAACGAAGATTAAAAATAGAAAAATTCATGACACTTCAGCTAAATTCAATAAACATTTATTGAGTGCCTAATGAATTTAAACTTTAATCATTTTCTGTTTCTAGTTATATTGAAAAATACTGTTCCTTAAGTGCCAAGTATTAAAAATATTTGTAAATGCTGAAGAAGTTTCCATGAAAATATAAGCGGTATATGAAAATGAGCTTTATGATTCTGGTTGTGAGTGGTTGTGAGGAAGGAAAAGCAATAAAAATTCTTAGTTGGACCTCTGCTGAAGAGTTGCATAAATTATAAAAGAAAGTGAACACAGAGATGTCCTCTGTATTTAAGTATAGATTCTGGAAAAGTTTTAAATAAAGGATTATGATTAGCTATTTATCTTCACGCTGAACAAAATAAAAGGAAAAAAAAAACCTATAATACGAGAAATTTTCAATTGATACTTGGAAAGATTTTTCCAGCAATGATCATTGTCTAATGCAACACAAGGGTGGGCTTTTTATTTTTTATTTTTATTTATATTTATTTATTTATTATTTTAACAGTTGTACTATTTATTATTAAAACTAGATTGGAACACTACAGACATACATCTTTGAAAGGGTGGGCTTTTTAAAAGCAGATTATGGAAGATTTTTAGGCAAGAAAGGAGGTTGAGATATAGGGGTATATGACTCCTAAGGTCCTTAGCCTCTCTCTCTCTCTCTCTCTCTCTCTCTCTCTCTCTCTCTCTCTCTCTGTGTTTTCATTGTTAAATTTTATTAAGGGATGGATTGTTATTCTCTTCAGCTTATTTCTTCAATTTGTTTGAGTCTATAAGTCTAGGAAAATATTTTCATGTTAAAATTTGCTGTTCCTAGCAATCAAAGTGTGTCTAAAACAATTAACTGAACATGGAAAAATCAATTACTCAATATGTATGGCAGACATACTGTGAGAGGTTTCCAAATTTTAAAGTAGAGTAAGTCGCCTTCCTTTTATGTCTGTTAGAAGCCCAAAGCCATGCCTGCTTGTTCCTGACTGTCACGGAAAAAAGAGTTTCCAGCTGATAGTGACTTGACTTTCCAGAAGTGTATATCTCTCTCAGTAGCATATAGATTTTTAAAAGAGAAACTGACAGATAAAGCAATGCTTAACCTATAAGAAAGGAGCACTAAACTTTCAGCCAGAGGGAGTGGGGACGTTTTATTGACAGAAGTTCTTTTAATCGCTATAAAAGTAACTACCTATGCTTAAGGTGGGCGTAGGGACAAGATATAATAAAATAGTAAATTGAGGCCTGGCTGAGTGGCTTCTTTGGTTAAGAGCTCACTCAAGAGTGTGAGCTCTGAGCAACAGGGTCGCCAGTTCAATTCCCAGCCCGAGCTGAGCTGCTGCTGAGCTGAGGTGGCAGGATGGCTCAGCTAAAAAAAAAAAAACTAGTAAATTGATAAAGTGACCAGGAAGAAATTAATTAAAAAAAAAATCACAAAAGTAGAAGAAAGTTGAGGAAAAAGAGGTAAGCTGGCTTTTGGGAAGAGAGAAACAGACTGAGGGAGAATAAAAAAGGAGATAGATCCCAAAGCACTATGTTCTGTTCTAAAGCAGCCAAAGGCAATGTCTGTATGTTACTAAAGAAGCAAGCAATTTTGTATAAAAATTAAAATTGTTGTTTTGCATTATGTAGACATCCTTAGCTATCTCATTTTAAAAAGAAACATTTCCATCTCCTCTTCTTCTCTTTTCATCTTTTTATCACTTCCCACCTGCCCTTGCATTTCCTCCCATTTGATCTATATCTACCATTTATCTATCTATCTATCTATCTATCTATCTATCTATCTATCTATCTATCTATCTATCTATCTATATCATCTATCTTCTATCTCTCTATCATCTATCATCTATCTATCATCTATCTTCATCATCTTTGAGTATTTATTTTGATTCTTATATCAATTCCTTCAAGATGATATCACAAGTTGATTAGTCTTCATAACAGCAGCTTGTAGATAATTTGAATGCGAGTCTCAAAATTAGATTAGTGTTTTCCCCCTGTGAGTCAAGCCTTTAAAAAGTTATAGATACATTTCTTAAAATGTAGACCTATTGATTAAAAATCTTGAGTGATGATCTATGTTCTAGATTCTGTATTTTAAACAAGTTTGCATAATTAGTTTTATGCATTTTAATATTTTAAATGTATTACTATAAAGTAAAGATATAGAAACTCCAAAATAATACAGTTTTCTGATTTTAGGTATACATCTTTGTTCAAATACCGGTACAAGTGTTGAGGCCAGAAAATGCAGCCGGATGGTATCTGAGGAGGACTTAGAGGACCACTCCCAGAAGGCTAACAATAGGCTAAGGTGAATGTGTTGTGGTTTTTTCTACATCCCTACTGCTATAAAAAAAATACTGAAAGCTGAATGCTTACCTACTTTGAGCAGCAAGCTCACAAAAACACCAGTAAAAATTTAAGAATTATTTTTCCTGTCCTTTTCTTTTTCTAGTTTGCATGAATGTCTCTTATCATCCTGCCAAATCCTTTCCCTACAAAATTTTTCTTCTTGAAACTTGAATTCTGCTTTCATTACTTTTGTCATTATGCAATAGGTGATTTTGGAAAAAAATCTTTTGCAAAAGTTTTACACACTTATGTTATGTGTTTGACAATAGTGAAGAAGAACAGAGTTGGTTACTGCAACCTCAATGAAATTATATCCTTCTGTAAATGCCTCACAGGTGATTTTCAGGCAATTAACACTGGGGACAAATTTGATTGTTTATTGATTTCTGAGTATAATAGAACATTAATTAATTATTTTTCTTGGGGTGGATGTTTAAATCTGCCTGAAACGAGGTTGGTTTTTTTTTTGTTTTGTTTAGGTTTTTTTCACCTAAACCTTTCAAGTGGCTGTAGTTAATTACATTTTTAAAGTTCAGGGTGTGGCTCGGTGATGAAGGGATGGATGGCCAACTAATTTCTCCATAAATCTACTAATAAATTAAAAGGGCATTTTTGATGAGCTCTATAATCTTCTCTTGCATTAGATTGAGTGATTACATTTTTTCTCCCTTTAATTGTTTTAAAGTGATAATTAGCTAGAGGAAGACTACTGAGGACTGAATTTTTATGGGAAGTGATTCTATTGTTTTTCATACCTATTCTAGATGAAAGTGAAAAACTCTTCCAGTATAGGTGGAGTTTGGTGCAATATGGTATGTATAAATATGATATTTTACCTATCTTATATAATGTTATAAAATTATTACTTTGGAAGAAAAATTTCATATCTTTATGGGTGCTGAGGGTAGTCTTTTACACCAAAGAAATAGCATAAAACATTAACTCAGACTCTTAGTTTATAAACTGTGCAGCTTTCAGTATATTGTTAGAGTTTTAAGAATAAGGAATTGTGAATGTATCAGGAAGCCTTATGAGTTGTGGTTGAATCCAAAAATTAGTTAATTTGGGGAACTATATAGGCTCCATCCTATAAGCCAATTATCCAAATCTTATTAAGATTGGATGCATTTCTATTGCAGATTTCTTTCTTTCTAGTTAGCTCAGGATAGTTCCATGCTAGTAGAGAGAAAATCAAATTAAAATAATTACCTGAATACTTCAAGTGCCAAAGTGATTCTCCTTAAATATTAAGTTTAATGAAGCTTTAAAAAGTTGTTTCAGTGACCTCTGAATCAGTCTCCCCTAACCCACCCTCAATGGCCAATGAAATGTAGTACAAATAATTTTTTAATGAAAGAAAGGAGGTCTCTTTATAGGGGATAATGAACAAAGAACAAGAGAGAAGTTGGCCTTCTAGTTAGGGAACCAGCTCCCTGTGTCCCCAGTTCCCCACACAAGGCTTATCTAAGGCAGGTTACTCACATGTTCCAAGAGTTTTTCTACACAGATGGGGCTTCTATGACTTCTGGGATAGCATGACGACCATGATGCCACTGTTCCCTTGGACCAGGGTTCATCTTTGGGTTTTGCACATCCTCTCCCCTGCTCTTTTGGGTTTTTTAACTATTGCAACTCCCCAAAGCTCTTACATAAGACATAGGGCTTATTTCCCATTGACTTTCCTTTTCCTTTTCTTTCTTTCATTATAAATTTATTGGGGTACATTGGGTAGTAAAATTATATAGGTTTCAAGTGTACAATTCTATATCATTTCCACTGACATTTCAATGTAAAAGGATTTTACATTAGAGGTTTTTTTAACCTAGCTGTCAATATATCTGCAAGATACCGAGGTGAGTCATGAAACATACAACGCTGTAGGAAGTTTAAAGCGGAGTTAAAAACAAAACAAAACAAAACAAAACAAAAACCTTTAGAGCATTTGTCTGCCCGTGGGGCAAGTCCCCCTTCATTTTATGTTAAGAGAGGAGGGATTCAAGGAGATTGCTTGGGCCACAGGGAACTGGAATGGGGGTCTTCCTGTTGCTCTCTATTAGGGAAGTGAGAAGTGACTATCAGATTAGTAGACACTGGGGAAGGTATAAAGAAACCCTTGAAGAGAATGGATTTGTCTGGATCAAGGAAACACATTTGAGAGCCCACTCTAATGTTGGGCATCTCTGAAGAATCCACAAATTTCTCCCATCAGAGAAAGCCAGCTGGAAACATCTGCTGTACCAAGAGAGTGTGAGCCCATTTAGGACTGCACACTCAACAAGTGCTGGGGAAATCACTGGGCTGAATGAGTTTTCAGCGGAAGGCAGGATAAACTAGCCCCGCTGAATATATTTAACCCTCTGTTGGGCACAATGCAAAAGTTACAAGTTCCGGCGCAATGCATCTACTAGATGTGTGTATGACATTTATTTATTTAAATTGAAAATGAATGAAAATAACATGTAAGCATGTTTATTATTTATTCAGAATGAAATTTAACTTGCCACAAAATAAAAACAATATATGTTCATTACATAAATTCAGTATAAAAATCAACAGAAATTCAAAACAATCTGTGAGATCAGTTGCGCCGATTGAGGTTTACAGGGTGGCAGTGGAGGTGGAAGAGTGGGAGACGGAAGCATAAGAGTATGTTCTGACTCTATTCCATGAGTCTTACTTGGTAAAGAACCATGTGCATAACTCCCAAGGCTTGCTTAAACAATCAGGGGTTAATTACTACTGGCTCAGCTGGCTTAATCTTAATAAGGAAGCAATGTTTAATAACATTAGGAGTCAAAAGATTTTTTCAGCCAGTACAAATTTTTATCTACTTCATATAACAACATAATCTCAACAAAGCTATTTACAGTGTGATTTTTTTTTAAGGTGTGGATAATCACAAATCACTAGGGTATTTTCACATAGTACTTCCTTATTTAATTGTACATTATCAGGTTTCCTGTTCATTTTATTTATTTATTTATTTATTTATTTATTTATTTATTTATTTA
>NW_017732463.1:72617-75247 GCF_001890085.2 Hipposideros armiger | reverse complement strand
TCTCTGACTGACTTATTTCACTTAGCATAATGTTCTCTAGTTCCATCCATATTGTTGCAAATGGTACTATTTCCTTCTTTATAGCTGAGTAATACTCCATTGTGTAAATGTACCATAGTTTCTTAATCCAGTCGTCTACTGATGGGCGTTTCAGTTGTTTCTAAATCTTAGCTATTGTGAATAGCGCTGCAATGAACATAGGGGTGCATGCATTTTTTCAGATTAATGTCTTGGGTTTTCTTGGATAAATACCTCAGAGTGGAATTGCTGGGTCATAAGGTAGTTCCATTTCCAGTTTTTTGAGATACCTCCATACTGATTTTCTTAATGGTTGCACCAGTCTGCAGTCCCACCAACAGTGCACCAGGGTTTCCTTTTCTCCACAACCTCGCCAGCATTTGTTGTTTGTTGATTTATTGATGATAGCCATTCTGATGGGGGTAAGGTGGTATCTCATTGTGGTTTTTATTTGCATTTCCCTAATGCTAAGTGAGGTTGAATATTTTTTCATATGCTTGTTGGCCATCTGTATGTCCTCTTTAGAAAAATGTCTCTTCATATGCCCTGCCCATTTTTTAATTGGGTTGTTTGTTTTTTTGTTGAGTTTTGTTTAGTTGCATGAGCATTTTATATGTTTTGGAAATTAGCCCCTTATCAGATATATTGTTGGCAAATATCTTCTTCCATTCAGTAGGCTTCCTTTTTGTTTTATTGATGGTTTCTTTTGTTGTGAAAAAACTTTTAAGTTTGATGTAGTCCCATATGTTCATTTTTTTCTTGTACTTCCCTAGCCCGCGGGGATGTATCAGTAAAAATATTGCTCAGGGTAATGTCTGCAAATTTAGACCCTATATTTTCTTCTAGGAGTTTTGTGGTCTCAGGTCTTATATTTAAGTCTTTAATCCATTTTGAATTTGTTCTTGTATATGGCATAAGGAGGTGGTCCAGTTTCATTTTTTTGTATGCGTCAGTCCAATTTTCCCAGCACCATTTATTAAATAGACTATTTTTACCCCAATGTAAATTCTTGCTTCCATTGTCATAGACTAACTGCCCGTATATGCCTGGATTTAATTCTGGGCTCTCTATTTTGTTCCATTGATCTATGTGCCTGTTTTTATGCCAGTACCATACTGTTTTGATTACTGTAGCCTTGTAGTACGTTCTAATGTCTGGAAGCCTGATCCCCCCAACTTTGTTCTTATTTCTCAGGATTGCTGTGGCTATTCAGGGTCTTTTTTGATTCCATATAAATTTTTGGATTATATTTTCTATTTCTGTGAAAAATGCACTAGGTAGTTTGATAGGAATTGCCTTGAATCTATATATTGCTTTAGGCAGCATGGACATTTTAACTATATTAATTCTTCCTATCCACGAGCATGGAAGGTTTGTCCATTTGTTTGTATCTTCTTTTATTTCTTTCTTCAGTGTCTTATAGTTTTCAGAGTACAGGTCTTTTACTTCTTTGGTTAAATTTATTCCTAAGTATTTTATAGTTCTTGAAGCGATTGTAAATGGAATTGTTTTCTTAATTTCTACTTCCAATAGTTTATTATTAGTACATACAAATGCAACTGATTTCTGAGTATTGACTTTGTATCCTGCTACCTTACTGAATTTGTCTATTAGTTCCAATAGTTTTTTGATGGAGTCTTTGGGGTCCTCTCTATATAGTATCATGTCATCTGCGTAGATTGACAATTTTACTTCCTCCTTGCTGATGTGGATGCCTTTTATTTCTTTTTCTTGTCTGATTGCTGTGGATAGAACTTCCAGGACTATGTTGAATAAAAGTGGAGAAAGTGGACAGCCTTGTCTTGTTCCTGATCTTGAAGGGAATTGTTTTAGCTTTTCCCCATTGAGTATGATGTTAGTTGTGGGTTTATCATATATGGCCTTTATTATGTTGAGATATGATCCCCCTATTCCCACTTTGCTAAGAGTTTTTATCATAAATGGCTGCTGTATTTTGTCAAATGCTTTTTCTGCATCTACTGATATGACCATATGATTTTTATTTTTCATTTTTTTTGATGTGGTGTATCACATTAGTTATTTGAGGATGTTGAACCACCCTTGCGTATTAGGGATGAAACCCACCTGGTCATGATGTATGATCTTCTTAATATATTGCTGAATTTTGTTTGCTAAGATTTTGTTGAGCATTTTTGCATTTATGTTCATCAGACATGTCGGCCTATAGTTTTCCTTTTTTGTACTGTCTTTGTCTGTTTTTGGAATCAGGGTGATCGTGGCTTCACAGAAACAGTTTGGGAACCTTCCCTCCTTCTGGATTTTTTGGAATAGTTTGAGAAGAATAGGTAATAATTCTTTTTTGACTGTTCTGTAAAATTCACTTGTGAATCCATCTGGTCCTGGGCTTTTATTTGTTGGGAGTTTGTTGATTACTGGTTCAATTTCCTTGGTGGTAATCAGTTATTCAGATTTTCTGTTTCTTCTTGAGTTAGCTTTGGAAGGTTGCATGCTTCTAGGAAATTATCCATTTCTTCCAGGTTGTCAAATTTGTTGGCATATAATTGCTCATAGTAATTTCTTAAGATTTTTTTGTATTTCTATGGAGTCTGTTGTTACTTCACCTCTTTCATTTTTGATTTTACTAATTTGAG
>NW_017732463.1:52370-70877 GCF_001890085.2 Hipposideros armiger | reverse complement strand
CTTGCTCCCTCTCTTCTCCTTCTGGTATTCCTATGATGTGCATGTTGTTGCGTTTGATGTTGTTGCCTAGCTCTCTTAAACTATTTTCAACGTTTTTCATTATTTTTTCTTTTTGTTGTTCCGCTTGGAAGATCTCTGCTATTTTGTCTTCTAAGTCACTGATTCGATCCTCTGCTTCATTCAATTTACTAGTAATTCCATGGAGTTTGTTATTTAATTTAGTAATTGAATTCTTTAGTTCTAGCTGGTTGTTTTTCATGATTTCTCTATCCTTCTTTGAATTCTCATTAATTTCCTTGAACATTCTAATAATCAGTGTTCTGAACTCTGTCTCCAATAGGTTGTTTACCTCTATTTCCACAGATTCTGGAGGTTTCATCTGTTCTTTTATTTGGGATGTGTTTCTTTGTTTCCTCATCCTGTCTTACTCTTTGTGTTTACTTCACTAAAATAAGTAGATCCTCTAGGTCTCTCAGTCTTTTCTGGGTAGACTTATGTCATATATGTCCTTTATATTTGAATTGCTCAGACTCCCTTTTCTCCCATGTGTGTGTACCAAAGGTGTTCCTTGTGTTATGTGCCTTTTCCTGTTGACGTCTAGTTTTGATTGCTTTTGGCTTGTCAGTAGGTGTGCTTGACTCCCAAGCTGACTAGCCTTGAGGGTTTGCTGTGTCCATAGTTTATAAGCTGTTGTGTGAGGGTTGACCCCTCTGATGAGGCTTGGCCCCTAGGGGCTCTTGTGTCTGTAGCAATTTCCCTTTGGGTGTGAATCTTGTATGTCAGGCCCTGTAATGCTCTGGTTTTATCTAAAGTTGGTCTCTGGGTGTGATGATTCTTGTGCCTCTTTGGCTGGACCCCACTGCAGAGCGGGTTTTAGGGCAAAACAGATCAACAAGCACAACCACAACAGCCACCAAAGGTAACCAGATACTCTCTGATGTACAAACAACCATCAACCTACACTCAACATGTACAGAAATATTAATCATACACAAGGAGAAAACAAACCAACAGAAACAAAACAACAACAATGAAAGAGAAAATAACAGCAACAACAACAAGGAACAAATAGCAGAACAAAATAAAATAAAATATAATAAACTAAAAAATGGAATGAACGTGAGAAACAAAATGGCAACACCCTTAAAACAACAACAACAGCAAGAAAAAAACAAAAAACTTGCAGAAAAAATGTAAAGGAGGAGGCAAATCAAGCTGTGACAAGGAAGCAGGAAAGAAGGGAGAGAGAGAGAGAGAGGTGAGAAGACAAGGAAAGAAAGAGAAAAAAGAAGAGAAAAAAATATATATGTCTCCATCCCCATATACATGGACATATATAGCCACATATATGCACCTTTTATATGCCTATATAAAAAACTAAAAATACCAATGAAAAAGAAGAATCCAAAACAACCAACGCAAGCAATCAATGAAAAAAAAACAAACAAACCCCCAAAACATCCACGAGAACCCAATTAACAATAACAATATAACACACCAAAAGAGAAACCAAAACTGGAAACAAAGAATCAAAAAAAAAAAAAAAGAAAAGGGAGAAAAAACAAGAAATAACCAGTGCCAATCTTGGCCGAAGTCTGCCAAACTCTCCCCAGGTTTTCCTCTGCTATACACACACTCCTGTGTGTCTTGTGGGAGCAGAGCCAGCAGCCTGGCACCTAGAGTGAGTCTGGTAATGCAGGTCTATTTTAGATGAGTGGAGTTATGAGGTGTGATTGATAGTTGTTTTACAAAGTCAGTGTTGTTTCTGCTCCCGCCTGTCCAGAGGCACTCTGAGTTCTGAGCAACGAGAGAACTGGATGTGTGTCTTCGGGTGCTCTTTCCACTGGGGGCTGTTGGGGGGTGGGAGATGGGGATTTCAGAGCTGCTGGTAGGCCTTCCTGTGTCTCAGTAGCCAAAGTTGTTCTGCTTCCCAAGCCGCCCAGGAGAGGTGGGGGCAGGGTTGGCCTGTTTAGTAGCTCCCACCTGCAGCCTCTTCTCATGTAAATTTATCAACCCCCCAGGGAGTCGAGCACCTTTGTTCTGACTTACTCCTCTCTTCAGGGCGCCTCAGGCCCTGACAGGGAGGAGGCCAAGGTTTCTGAGGGAGGGTGGGGGTGTGCACTTATCTATACAATTTATTTATTTTTCCTGTCTGAGAGAAAAGGGGAAAAAAGAAAGAAAAAAAAAGGGAAAAAGAAAAAAGCCCCCTCCAGTGCTCCGGCAGTGCCCCTGCTGCTCTCCAGGAGCCCCACCTGGCAAAGCAGCTCCTGTCTCCACAGCTGTGGGGTGTGGGCTGCGTCTCCACGCTTCTCACTTCCCTCTTCTCCTGCTCGCAGGTTTGAGATTTCTGCCTCAGAAACTGCGTGCCCTGGGGCTCTGTGGCAACCCTGGTGGGACTGTCGGTCCAGAGGCTGAGCTTGCCCTGGTGCTGTATACCAGTCTGCCATGTCTTGCATTCCCACAGCTCCGCAGCTGCAGGCGTGGACGGGCTGTGCCTCCTCTCATGCACTCCTGTCTCCGTCCCCTACTTGCCAGGCCTGAGAGTTCTGCCTTAGTGCGGACCAGAGGTGCAGGGAGTGAGCTGCGGGAATTCTCCGATCTGCTCTCTGAGACCCCGAGTCTCAGCAGCTGCGGGTGTGGGCTGTGCCTCCATGCGTCTCACCTCCCTCTTCCCCTACTCGCCAGGTCTGCCCACCTTTAAGTACTCGGCCTGGGAGTCCCTTCGCTGTTCAGCGTGGTCGGAAAAGGTTTGTTTGCTGTGCTCCAGCTGTTCAAATTACTGTGCTTTCCAGGGGAGAACTCAGGGAGCCCTCCTCACTGCTGCAATTCCGCCCCCCCCCTCCAGTTGATTTCATTATAGTGTAGATTTGCATCTCATTTGTACATGTAAGAAGACCCTTAAATTTTTTTTAATTTACCCAGAACCTTGTAGTAACAGTGGGTAGGGAAGTCAGTAAACCTAGAAGCCACTGCCAAGACCCCTCTATGTGATTTGTCACATTCCAGTGACAAATTATTGGGCCGTGCTCTCCGAGATGGGCATCTTGCAAGGACAAGATGGCAGTGGCTGTCATTGGTCCTGATGTGAACTTTATTTTTGCTTTATTTCACACAAATCATTTAAGAAAATAACAGAAAGCAATGCAAAATATGTGTAACCTTAAGAAGTACCTATTTAGCGTAGTGGTCTGAGGATCTGAGCTGGCTGCACAGAGCTATTTTCAACTGCTCCACTCTGCCAAGTTTTCAGTCTTGTGTTAATAGTTTCCGTGGTAATGTTTGGATGCACCTGCAATGGCTGCTGCTATTACCATTCTTTTTTTGATTCACCTTTCTTAGACTTCTTCTCCTTGGTCTCCCTCAAAGCTCTTCTTCTATTTTTATTCCTGAATTTATTCTTTAACCATTATGGTGGGGACACACCATAAGCCCTTTTACCAGCCAATGCAGCCAGGTCCTCAGCAGCTGTTAGTGTTGGCTGCTAATGGCTCCCAGCTGACCCTCTGACCCCCTTCTCTGAAGACTTGCCCAACCAAGGAGCCACCTCTTCTGGAGGCCATGCTCTGTTCCCTTCCCACAGCAGCCTGCATCTAACAACTCACCAATAACAGGACTCCAGAAAACGTTTCACCTTGCCTCAAGGTAGGGCCAGCTCTGTGATACGTTGCTGATTCAGACCTCCCTATGGAATTCAGCTGAAGCTAGGCTGCATCTGAGACCGCATCCTTGCTTAGCTTTCCCCCCTGTACTATCCTGTTTCTCCTGCTCCCCTTCCCCTGAGAGCACTCCTTCAATAAATAATTCTTGGACTGCTTCTAGAAAACTCCACCTAAGACAGTCCTTTTGTTCTCTATCGCTCCTCTCTGGGCAATCCCATGACTTCAACAAAGCTAATATACTGACTTTCAAACAAATGGTCCCCAGCTCATAGCTCTTGCCTCCATTCCAGACTGAGAAGTACAGCTGCCTGCCTTTTTAGGTTTTGTCAAATTGAGGACTGCCTCCTAACTCTGGGCAAGGTTGTATTTCGATTCTTTTTAATTGCATTAAGTCAGACATTTCAGGAATATAAAAGTTGGAGGGCAGCTGAAAACTTCATATGCTCTTTATTCCCTATAAAATGCATTAGTTTTGTGAATGTAACATATTCTAATGGGCACATCACAATTGTGCGCAGCAGCATAAATCACCTGACTTGGGTTAAGTGTAGTTCTGGAAGTTTTCGCCCTCTTGAGAAAGCCTATCTATGGTCAAGAAAATGAAAGTGATGTTGTTATAGGAAACACATTTATTGCCCTGAAATTAAAAAAAAAAAATCATGAATATCTCAATACCTTGATTTTTTTTTTAGCAATAAGTTGCTTGCTATAAGCCTTGAAACATTGCTGTGATACCACATAGTGAAGTTAATCAGCCTGACAGAAGTCTTTCTTAATTTCCACAAGTAGAGCTTAATTTGGTAAACACATCTCTGTTACAGTCTCATCACACTGCACTTCAATTGTTTGTTTCCTTGCTTGCATCCCCTCTAGCCCCTTGGGGACATGGATTGTATTTTTTTCATATTTTGTTGATGAATAGTAGGTGTTCAATAAATGATGGGTTTTGAAAGAATGATAAAATGGAGAGGGCAAGAAAAATAGAGAAAGGAGAATCCATAGGATAGAGAAGGGTTGACTTAGCTTTTGACTGTCAATTATTAATTTAATTACCTCTCAGCTCTGCATACACTCTTTAATACGTTCTTTGGGATAAACAAGGAAATTCCTTCAAATGTTTCTCCTTTAAAGTGAGTACTATGTTCAGCCCTCTGAGTAGAGGACACTGGATGCACATCGCAGGAGAAAGAAGCTCTCTTGCAGTTTCTTGTGTCTAACCAAGGATTTGATAAATATGGACTACAGGACATTGGATGGCTCCTGCACCAGCCATGGGCCCAAAACATGTTTCTTTCATGGTCTTGCAGCCTCTGCCTGGCCATCACCTTCCCACAGCCACCTTGGCATGGCAGCCAGAGCTACGATGTGCTGATGCTCTGTAGGCCTCTTGCCCCCACCAGCACCCAGACTCCCACTACACATTCATGTCAATGGTGGCTGTTTGCCTGCTTTCCCACGTGTATGGTGGAAGGTGCCTATTTCTTGCCCAGTAACTCCAGGGCAACTTCCACCAACTTCAATTACCTCAGGCCTGACTGAACCAGTGAAATTATCTGTTATCCTATAGTCAACCCACACCTTCTCCAACAGCCTGAATGTCTTCCAAGTTTGTCCTTCCTGAATGTTCTTCTTCAGCCCTAGGGTGCCACATATAGTTTCCGTATATCTTATAGTTATTCTTTATTACAGTTAATTATTCTTTATATCAACCTTCTACTTTCTAACCTACTGTGTGTTTTCTATCTTCAAATTGTACTCAGACTACTATGGTGTTTGTGTTACCGCATGCCTTCTACAGGGTAGTGTCAGTGACATACCTAAAACTGGACACTTATATTAGTTTATCAGACTATATTGGTGCCTAAAGAAAAGCCATAAAGATCTTTCACTATTTCATTTTTGGCCACCAAATTTTTGTGTTTGTTTTCAACCTGATGAGTATTCCAGATTAAATACTTAGGTTTTTTGTTTTTGTTTTTGCTTAAGACTTGTCATAAAATAACAATTTTGAGCTCTGAGCTTTATAGACATACTTAAAGTAAATGAAGATATGGGATCCACATGTATAATATAAAACTGAAGATATTATATTCCTTCTATTGGGAAAGATTATTCTGGGATATTTAGAAAAAAGATACTATCCAAATCACATGTGGACTAATCACGAACATGAGTAAGAATGCACCAAGATCCAATCAAAGGCATTTAAGATAGTCATTGCGCATGCTAAAAATCTGTTAGATCTGACTGTTTCAGCTTTTGTTAGCTATAGAAATGATGCCTTCCACTAGCAGATTTAGTCTCTCCCAGTTCCTAAGTATATCAATTAGGATTCTTTTTGTTGCATCAAGCTGTTCTAAGCCTACACCTTCCTAGGTTAAAATATAGTAGAAATGATAACAACTTTTTCTGACAATTCCCACCAAATACTGGCATTCACTTCTATTGGAGCAATGTGGGTTATGTGCCTTACCTTGAAGCAAAGGACTAGTTGAGCGTGGGTTGCTCCCTTTTTGGGGTTGGATCACCACTGGAACCAGACAGAGAGTCAGTAAAGGGTGACCTCTGGAGAAATTTAGAGAAACCTTGTTCAGGGTATGGGACCCTGAAATTAATGCTTGGTGGGCAAAATAAAAAACGTGCACTGAACTAGCAGATCCTGAACAAGGCTCTCGTAACACCACTGCAGTCAGTCTACCTGGATCAGTCGTGTTGCCCTTAATCCAAGTAGTCACCATGACCAGTATAAGCACCTGTGTGTCCACTGAACCACAGCCTGACCCTAACCCTTGACAGCAATACATTATCTCAGATATTGGTTGGCTTCTTCCATCAATATGTGTAGATCACCTGTCAGGCCTGCCAGACTTCGGGTCAAGATGTCCACTGTGACCAGCTGTCTTTCTGTACTTATCCCACCTGCAAAAGTGACCTGTATGTTTTTGAAACCAACCTATCTCTGTTAAAAGCTTTTGGTCATTCAATGGGCCATACAGCATCTCAAACTTGACAATCTAAGATGATAAAAGGAGACGTTTTTCACCCATGGGTGATCAGAGTAAAACAATACACATGTTTATGAGCACGTTATGTATGTTAATGTATTTTATCCTCACAATAAACCCGTGAGATGGATACTATTATTATTCTTATTTTATAAGTGAGGAAATTGAGGTACAGAGAGATTGAATAATGTGCCCAGGGTCACACAAGTAGAAGAGGTGGAGCAAGGATTCTCACTCAGGTAATTTGACTTTGGGAGTTGCTTTCATAACCATTACACAGTGCTGCCTCTAGTGGACACCAACAGACTCATCCTTGGTTGATTTCTACTAACTTGGCACTAAGATCTGCTCTGGCTGTATTTTTAAGGCATTTGTCTCATTCAGATTAAACACAGTGGCACAGCTTTCTCTTGTCTTTAGCATTTTGGCATAGTTGCTTAAATTTCTAATGTATGTTCTAGGTACTGAGACAGGCTCAGAGAGAATAGGATTCTATTTAACATATATTGTTTTCCAAAGCTTTGAATCTGAAAAGTCTGCTCCCACACAGAACTATATCCAGACTTTTGGCCCCTTGGCACTTCTTGCTCACATTGAACTTCCCATTGTCTCGGCTCTTCTACTTGAGGGAGGCAGAGTGACATAGCATGTCAGAGCAGGGGATTGGGAGTCAGACAGAACTGGATTCAAGTGCTGACCTGCCAATTCAGATCTGTGTGAACTTGGGTATAGCCACCCTCTCAAAACTTCACTGTTCTCTTATGTAAAGCTGAGAGGAAATAGAACTTATGAAACAGAAAACATGATTCAGCCTGTTAAAATGAAACAAAGTCACACTTCACAAACACTGATAATGGGTAAGGTTTAGGAGAAAAGAATGCAAAGAAAGTGCTGGTGAGATAAAGAGATTCATATTATGTGATCAAAGGTACACAATCAACAAAGACTGTTCTTATGAGCACAGATCTATGGGGAAAAGGCCCTACTTCAAATCCATACAGACTCTCTTGATTTAACACAGAAAGAATGAAGAAGCTTCCTTCTGAAGAAGACAAGTTCTCCTTAAGATGTTTAAAAATTTATGTTTAACTACTCTGGAACCTAACCTCCAGGGGGAAGTACCTGGAAATATTATATTTTCATTCAATTTACATAATAGATTTGGTTCAGGAAATGGAATTTCTTCCTTTAAGTTGTAAAAGAACTTCCCAGCTTTGTGTGTCTCCGAGTAAGTAACTTGGGCTCCAGCCCAGCCCAGGTTTCCCTGAGGGCCTATAAACAAACCACAGCAACAGTGCTTCTATATTCAAACATGATGGGAGCTTGGTTTCTCTGACAATAAGAATAATTAAGATTGCCTTTTTTGTAGCATTTATTATGAAGATTTAGTAAGATAATGCATGATCAGCAAACACAGTCATAAACATTTAATCAGTAGTAGTTACTTGCTGCAAACAATGACTGACCTAGGAGCCAATCCCTGAGTTTCTTCCCACATACTTAGCCCCCAACTCACTCCCTCCCTAAACTGGGCTTTGGATTTCTGCTCCATTCTGCAAAAGTGCCAGCAGCAGAGACTGTGCAAACGCGTGGCTCAAACCTTACACAGAATTTAGCACTCCTTTTTCCTCTTAGCAGGATTTGGCTTTCATCCTTAAAGGTCCCAACAATAGGTCTTTGCCTCTGACAACACGCCTTAATTATTCTCTAATTCTTACCCCAGAGCAATGCACTGAATGTGCTTTTTTTCTGTCGCCTGCCTAAAATGTAAGATCCTGGTAGCTCCTGAATCCTGTAAACTGGACTGATTTCAGTTCTCCGAAGTAATTTGGGGGATGTCAGAGCTTAGCTAAGCAAAGCTGCCTGTGCCTATTTTTAGCTTCTCAGTGGCAGAAACTCCTGAGCCACAGAAGCCATAGTTTGATACTCGTTTCTGTACAGTGTCTGTAAAGTCTATGTGTTTGCTAAATGGCTCCATAATTGTGTGGAACAAATGAATTCCTAAAATATCCATAGTAGAAAATAAGTAAGATCTGCTATGTACATACAGGATCCCATAGAAGCAAAACAAATGTAGCTTTCTGATATTTTAAAAAGAAGCTCTTTTTTTTTTTTTTGACTTGGGGTGCTTAAGGATTTCCATTTTACCTGCAGTGTTTTGTTCTCTGTTATTAATGGATCGTTATTTTCCTCCAGACCACTCACTTTTTCTTTATATAGCCTTGAACTTCTACTTAGGTTTTCTATGTTAGTTGACCCTATAGTGGCTCTAGTTTCTGAAGACAAAGGGGTGCAACTTAAGCCCTCCTATTGTGGAAGAAACAGGATTTTAAGATGTGACCATTGTCAGCAGCAGGAAAGATATTAGTGGGAAATTGAAATCCAATTTCATGATATATTTGGAAAGATGACTTATTTTATTTATTTATTTATTTATTTATTTATTTATTTATTTATTTATTTATTTATGTATTTATGTTTAAGGCGGCTGTAGCTCACAGTGGCCCATGTGGGAATGGAACTGGCAACATTGGTGTTATCAGCACCACGCTCTACCCAACTGAGCTAACCGGTCACCCTAGCTTATTATTTTTTACATGGATAATTTGTGAACTGAAATCAGAGAGGCATGAAACAGGGGGGAAGGACAGTCCAAAGTATTTAGACTAAGTTCCAAATCAAAACAGAAATGTCCTTTCTTTATTTGGTTTCCAAAAACTCTTAGATGAAAACATAGAGTTCATCTAAGAGTTCTGCTGATCTTTTACATTTTGACTCACTTCTATTTTTCGCTTTGCCTTAATATTTAAGCTAATTTAAGCGTTGTTTTTCCTAATCTCACCTAACTTCATTTTCTTCCCCCACTGTTTTCATTAAGTCTTCACTTTTTTCTATGAGCTTCATTAATAACTCATAAATCAACAATTTAATGTAACCTAAAGGGAATCTTTTTGGTTGTTTGAGATGTATGCATTTCCTATGGGTTAAGCATTCCTGAAAGTCAGGCTTTAAGATAAAATGTATATGTTAAATTTCTTATTAGCATTTGGAAAATCCTTGATTATACTGGATATTACAATGTTAACAATTTTTAAATTGTTTGACAAATTCCCATAATATAAGTCCCCAATCATTCCCTGATGTCTAATACTGAGTCACTTTACACAATATATTACCTTCCTGAATTTTTTCCTGAGTTGGGAGATCCCTACAGTGATGAGCTCAAGGATGGGTGGTGGGGAGAATGTATTGGGTTGTTGAAAAAGTCATGACGCATTTTTGCAATGAAAAACATAGAAAAAATACATTATGACTTTTCCGACAACCCAATAGTTCATCTTTTTGGTATTCTTTTAAAGTGAGATATGCCAATTACTTCCATCTGTCTTAGTGTAGTTTCTTAAAAAAATACAAACTATAACCATGATAGTTGCTGACAACCAACAAGTAGCATAGGGAGCAGATAAGGAGAATTGAGGGTGATTATTGGGGCTGCTTTTCAAAATACTAAGGGAGAGGGTCACAATTTTTCTGAGGTTGGGTTTATTTAGAAACAAAATAAATCCCAATGATAATAGAATGGGCCCATTTTCATTTGGCTGATAGTTTCCTTTGCTGTCAGAGATATTTAGTTTGATGTAGTTCCACTTGTTAATTTTTGCTTTCGTTGCCTGTACTTTTTTGTGTAATATCTAAAAAATTATTGCCAAGACCAATGTGAAGGAGCTTTTCCTCTGTTTTCATCTAAGAGGTTTGCTGATTTGCATATATTGAGCCATTCTTGCATCCCAGGGATAAATCCTACGTGATCATAGTCTATGATCTCTTTAAAATTTTTTTATTAAATTTATTGGGGTAACATAGGTTAGTAAAATTATATAGATTTCATGTGTACATTTCTACAATAAACCACCTATAAATTGCATTGTGTGTTCACCACCTAGAGTCAGTTCTCCTATCATCACCACATATTTGACTCCATTTATCCTCTTTTACCATCCTCCCTCTGGTACCCACTAAACTGTTGTCTGTGTCTATGAGTTTTTGTTTCTTTGTTTGCTTGTCTTGTTTGTTTGTTGCTTTAAGTTTTATATCCCACATATAAGTGAAGTCATAAGGTTTTCAGCTTTTTCTGTCTGACTTATTTCCCTTATCATGATAATCTCAAGATCCATCCATGTTGTAGCAAATGGCAGTATTTCATCTTTTCTTATGGCAGAATAATATTCCATTGTATATAAGCACCACATCCTCTTCATTCAATCATCTATCAGAGGACACTTTAGTTGTTTCCATGTCTTGGCTACTGTGAATAATGCTTCAGTGAACATAGGGGTACATATATCTTTATGGATAAATGTTTTCAGATATTTGGGTAGATACCCAGGAGAGGGATTCCTGGGTCATATGGTAATTCTATTCTTAATTTTTTGAGGAACCTCCACATTGTTTCTATAGTGGCTGTACCAATTTACATCCCCACCAGCAGACATGAGAGGCCCTTTTTATTCACAGAATCTCCAATACTTGTTATTGATTGTCTTGTTAATAATAGCCATTCTAACAGGTGTGACATGGTCTCATTGTGGTTTTGATTTTCATTTCCCTAATAGTTAGTGAAGTTTAGCATTTTTTCATATATCTGTTGGCTGTTTGTATGTCTTCTTGGGAGAATTTTCTGTTCACATCCTCTGCCCATTTTTTAATTGGGTTGTTTGTTTATTTGTTGCTGAGTTGTATGAGTTCTTTATACAATTTAGATATTAGCCCCTTATTGGAAGTGTAGTTTGCAAATATCTTCTCCAATTCAGTTGATTTCCTCTTTGTTTTGTTCATAGTTTCTTCTGCTGTGCAGAAGCTTTTTAGTTTGATATAGTCCCATTTATTTATTTTAGCTTTTACTTCCCTTTCCTTTAGGTCAAATTCATAAAATCCTCTCTGAACCCAAGGTCCATAAGTTTAGTACCTATGTTTTCTTTTGTGAAAGTTATCGTTTCAGGTCTTATGTTTAAGTCTTTGATCCATTTTGAGTTAATTTTGGTACATGGTGACAGAGAGCAGTCTAGCTTCATTCTTTTGCACATGACTTTCCAATTTTCTGAGCATCATTTATTGTATAGCCTTTCTTTTCTTCATTGTATATTGTTGGCTACATTGTCAAAAAATTATCTGCCTACATATACATAGGTTAATTTCTGGATTCTCAATTCTATTCCATTGGTGTATATATCTGTTTTTCTGCCAATACCATGTTGTCTGATTATTGTCACTTTGTAGTATAAATTGAAGTCAGGGAGTGTGATACCTCCAGTCTTGTTCTTTTTGTCAGAATTGCATTGTCTATTCAGGGTCATTTGTAATTCCATACAAATCTGATGTTTCTTTGTTCTATTTCTTGAAACAATGCCCTGGAGATTTTGATGGGTGTTGCATTAAATCCATGTATTGCTTTCGGTAATATGGCATTTTAACTGTGTTTATTCTTCCAATCCATGAACACAGAATATCTTCCCATTTCTTTGTGTCTTCTTCAATTTCTTTTAATAGTGTCTTATAGTTCATTGTGTAGATTCTTCACACCCTTTGTTAGGCTTATTCCTAAGTATTTTATTTGTTTTGTTGCAATTGCAAAAGGAATTGGGTATTTTTTGTTTCTTTTTCTGAAATTTTATTGTTAGTATATAAGAACGCATTGGATTTTCTTACATGATTTTGTATCCTGCAACTTCACTGTATTTGTTTATTGTTTCTAATAGTTTTTTTCGTGGAGTCTTTAGCGTTTTCTATATAAAGAATCATGTCATCTGCAAAAAGTGACGATTTACCTTCTTCATTCCCAATTTGGATGCCTTTTATTTCTTTCTCTTGCCTCATTACTCTGGCTAGGACTTCCAATATTTTGTTGAATAACAATGGTGATAGGGGACATCACTGTTTTTTTCCTGATTTTAGAGAAAAAGCTTTCGGTTTTTCACCATTATGTATGATATTACCTGAGGGTTTGTCGTATAAGGCCTTTATTATGTTGAGGTGTCTTTGTCGCATTCATTTTTTTCTATTATCTTTTTGTTCTCTATTTCATTTAATTCTGCTTTACGTTTTATTATTTTCCTCTTCCTGCTGACTTTGGGTTTCATCTGTGCTTCTTTTTCTAATTCTTTAAGATGTAATGTTAGGTTGTTTATCTGAGATTTTTCTTGTTTCTTGAGTTAGGGCTGTAATGATATAAATTTCCCTCTTATTATTGCTTTTGCAGCATCCTTATAATTTTGATACAATGTATTTTCATTCTAATTTGTTTCTATGTATCTTTTGATCTCTCCTTTTATAGCTTATTTGACCCAGTCCTTCTTTAGTAGCATGTTGTTTAATCATGTGTTTGTGGTATTTCCTGCTTTCTTTTTGCAGTTGATCTCTAATTTCAAAGCATTGTGGTCAAAGAATATGTTTGGTATGATTTTAATCTTCTTAAATTTGCTGAGGCTAGTTTTGTGTCCCAACATAGTTTTGTGTCCCAACATATTTTTGTGTCCCAACATATGGTTTATCCTTGAGAATGATCCATGTGCACTACAAAATAAAAAAAAAAATGTATAGTCTGGTGTTGGATGAAATGCTCTATAAATATCAGTTATGTCCATTTAGTCTAATGTGTCATTTAAGGCTTATATTTCCATATTAATTTTCTGTTTGGACTATGTATCCATAGTTGTCAATGACATATTTATGTCCTCTACTATAATTGTGTTTTTTCAGTTTCTCCCTTTAGTTCTGTTAGTAGTTGCTTTGTGTATTTTGGTGCTCCCTGATTGGGAACATATATATTGATAAGTGTTGTGTCTCCTTGTCGTATTGTCCCCTTTATTATTATGAAATGGCCGTCTTTGTCTCTTGTTACCTTGTTTATCCTGAAGCGTGGTTAACCAGATATAAATATAGCTGCCCCCACTTTTCCCTGGATTCCATTTGCTTGGAGTATCCTTTTCCATCCTTTCACTTTGAGCCTATATTTGCCCTTGTAGCTGAGATGTTTTCTCTTGGAGGCAGTATATGGTGGGTTTTGTTTTTTGATCCAGTCTGCTATTCTGTGCCTTTTTATTGATGAGTTCAGTCCATTTTCATTTAGGGTGATTATTGGTACATGAGGATTTTCTGTTGCTATTCTTTTATTTTTTAAAATTAATTATTTATTTATTTTTATTTTTTATTTTATCTTTTTATAAAATTAGTTTCAGGTGTACAACACAGTGCAATAGTTATACTTTTTATCCCTCAAAGTGACAATTCCCCTCCCTCCAATCTGCCGCCCCACTCTCCCCCCCCCAATATCATACATATCTATTACAATTCCCTTGACTCCACTCCCACACTATACTCCACGTCCTGTGACTATATATATATTCAATTATAGTTGACATACAATATTATACAACATCAGCTTCAGGTGTACAGTGCAGTGATCAAGCCTCTACCCCATCCATGAAGTGGCCTCCCTAACAAGACATGTGACCATCTGACACCCTACAAAATATTTACAACATTATTAATTATATTCCCCGAACTGTCTTTCACATCCCTGTGGCAAAATTGTAGTTATCTATTTATGCTGTCTAATCCCTTCCCATTTTCCCTCATCCCCATCCCCCTCCCAACTAGCAACCATGAGTTTTTCCTCAATATTTCTGAGACTATTTCTGTTTACTTTGCTCATTCATTCAGTTTTTTAGATTCCACATATAAGTGAGATCATATGATATTTGTCTCTCTCTGACTGACTTATTTCACTTAACATAATAGTCTCTAGGTTCATCCATATCGTTGCAAATGGTACTATTTCATTTTTCTTTATAGCTGAGTAATACTTTATTGTATAAATGTACCACTGTGTCTTAAACCAGTCGTCTACTGATGAACATTTCGGTTGTTTCCAGGTCTTGACTATTGTAAAGAGTGCTGCAATAAACATAGTGGTGCATATATTTTTCCGAATTAGCATCTTGGGTTTCTCTGGACAGATACCGAAGAGTGGAATTGCTGGGTCATATGGTAGTTCCATTTCCAGTTTTTTGAGATACCTCCATACTGATTCCCATAATGGCTGCACCAATCTGCAGTCCCACCAACAGTGCACCAGGATTCCCTTTTATCCACAACCTCGCCAGCACTTGTTATTTGTTGATTTATTGATGATAGCCATTCTGACCAGGGTAAGGTAGTTTCTCATTGTGGTTTTTATTTGCATTTCCCTAATGATTAGTGAGGTTGAACAATTTTTCATATGCCTGTTGGCCATCTGTATATCCTCTTTAGAGAAATGTCTCTTCATATCCTCTGCCCATTTTTTAATTGGGTTGTTTGTTTATTTGGTGTTGAGTTGAATAAATGTTTTATAAATTTTGGATATTAGCCCCTTATCAGATATATTGTTGGCAAATATCTTCTCCCATTTAGTAGGCTGCCTTTTTGTTTTATTGATGATTTCCTTTGCTGTGAAAAAACTTTTAAGTTTGATGTAGTCCCATATGTATTTTTTTCTTTTATTTCCCTTGCCTGAGGAGATATATCAGTAAAAATATTACTCAGGGTAATGTCTGCAAATTTACTCCCTATGTCTTCTTATAGGAGTTTTATGGTTTCAGGTCTTACATTTAAGTCTTTAATCCATTTTGAATTTGTTCTAGTATATGGTGTAAGTAGGTGGTCCATTTTCATTTTTCTGCACATGTCAGTCCAGTTTTCCCAGCACCATTTATTAAATACACTATCTTTACTCCAACATAAATTCTTGCTTCCATTGTCATAGATTAAATGACCATATATGGATGGGTTTATTTCTGGGCTCTCTATCCTATTCCATTGATCTATGTGTCTGTTTTTATGCCAGTACCATACTGTTTTGATTACTGTAGCCTTGTAGTATGATTTGATATTGGGTAGCATGATACTGCCCACTTTGTTCTTATTTCTCAAGATTGCCATGGCTATCTGGAATCTTTTATGATTCCATATAAATTTTAGGATTAGGGCCGGCCAAGTGGCACGTTGGTTAAGAGCTGGCTTGGGACGCCAGCTCTGAGAGCAGGTCCCTGGTTTGGATCCCACATGAGGGCCAGTGACACTGCCCTCTACAGCTAAGATGGTGAACAACATCTTGACCTGGAGCTGGGCTGCTGTGAGTCGCCGGCAAAGGCATAGGCTACAGCCCCTGCTGCAGTGGGCTTCCATAAGCTACCGTGAATGGCCAGCAGCCGGTGTGAATTTCCAGGCGCCACCGTGAGTGACCTTCCAGAGGCCGGCAACTGATCTGTCTCACGCAGGAAGAGTGCAATGATAATACCAACATTGTCCTCCACAACTAGACTGAAGAACAAAAAGGAGAGCAACACTGATACCAACACCAAAGTTGAGGTACAACTATAATCTCTAATTTTACTCGGCCATAAAAAAAAGAAAGATGATATATTGCCATTTGTGACAACATGGATGGATCTTGAGGGTATCATGCTAAGTGAAGTAAGTCAGATGGAAAAGGACAAGAACCACATGATTTCACTTATATGTGGGATATAAAACCAAAAGCAACAAATGAACAAACAAAACAAACAAACTCATAGATACAGACAATAGAATGATGGTTACCAGAGAGGAAGGAGGGAAGGAGAGGGCAAAGTGGGTAAAGGGGGTCAAATATATGGTGACGGGAGACCATGGGTCGTGAGCACACATGGAATATACAGATGAGGTATTATAGAATTGTACACCAGAAATTTATATAACGTCATTAATCAATGTTACCCCAATACATTTAATTTTTTTAAAAATTTTGAATTTTATTTCATTTAACTCAAACTGCTTTCATTAATAAGTTCTTATCAATTTATTTCAATGATGTTGGGAGTATATACAGTAGCACTCTGGTTCTCAAACTTGAGTTTACATCCAAATCACCTGGAAGGCTTGTTAAAGCACATATTGCTGGCCCTACTCCAAGTTTCTGATTCAGATGGTCTGGGGTGGGAGCCTGGAGTTTACATTTGTAACAAGTTCCCTGGTGATACTGATGCTGCTAGACTAGCGGCCACATTGGAGAATCACCAATCCAGTGGCTTATATGGCATATTGCAATCTTGCTTGCCATAGCAGTAATGCCATTTGGAATGAATGGATAGGCTTGAAATGTAGGAAGTTTTCCCACAAACTTTCTAATTTAATTCTCTAAGAATATTTTTCAAATATCTGTTAAATAGGCCAACATTGTTACTCAAGAAACAACTCTAAATATATTAGCCAAATGAGATTTCTTTTCAGCTGGAAAAATACAGTTTTCATTCTTGTATTCTTAGAACCTATTGCGGACTTTTCTTTAAGACAGCCAAACTGACTTTGATATGATAAACAAAGTGGTGTGGTCAGCTCTAAATGTTTTTTTTTTTTCAAGGAATTGGCTATTTTATTGGCTTCCTTTAATAAAATTAACAATGTTCACTTTTTCGCCCCCCAACATATACATGAATTTCAACAGAATCTCTGTTTTCCAAAGATTTACAACATATAAATGATTATGACAAATAACATCGTTTTTAGATGCTTCTAACATTTTTTTTAAACTTTGTTATATTTTCTTTTTGAACTAATTTATATTGGCAAAAATTGCACTTGTCAATTCTGTAAATTTTTTTTTATAACTTTTTTTTGGGGGGGTAAATTTTTCTTTTCTTTCTTTTTAAAAAGGTTTTATTGGGGAATTGGGGGAGGGGAACAGTGTTGAGGAATTGGGAAAGGGGAACAGCCAAGTTGTTGTCCTTCCGTCTTAGTTGTGGAGGGCGCAGCTAGCTCAGCTCCAAGCCCAATCGCCATCCATTGGCAGCTCGTGGCCGCTCAGTTCACGGTGCAGTGTTCAATCTTAGTTGCAGGGGGGCACAGCCCACCATCCCATGCAGGAGTCGAGCCAGCAACCTTGTTGTTTAGAGTGCATGCTCTCTCCAGCTGAGCCATTCTGTTGCCTGTTGGCAGGTCAGCGGCAGCTCAGCTCGGGTGCAGCTGACTGGCTCATGTGGGAATTGAACTGGCAACCGTGTTGCTCAGAGCTCATGTTCTTAACCAACTGAGCCACTCAGCCAGCCCTTGTAAATATTTTTAATCCAGTTTTGTGTGAGGAGTTTAACCAAATACATAATAGGGCACTCCCTATAATGGCCTTACCACTCATATCAGGCATAAACTAAATGTTGTGTAATTTTCAACTTGTCTTTCTCAAGTTGGATCACAAAATCTATACCAGATTGTAAAAACAGTAAGCATTGCTTCTAAAGTTCTACAATAGTGCAGATTTAAGGAGAAATTATATTATTGCTAAGACATATTTATATCAATTGATTCACTAGAAAAACTATATACCAAAATACATCACAGAATCATAATTTTTATCTCAGGAGCCATGTGAGCAATTTCCTCTTTTGGCACACAATATGCAACCCAACACAACGATATTAAGTTGTTCTTGTTGACAATTACTTCATGACTCAAAAAATTTGCCCATCACATGAGGTATTTTTTTCTTTTTTTAGAAAAATATTCACAGGACTGACTAATTCAGCATGTCGTGTTTCCAAGTACGTATCTTTTTAATTCTGATGGCTTTAAGCTTTCATTTGCAAGAATATCATTAAAATTAATACATAGTATATGTTATTTCATTGGTTTTGCACATCTGATAAAACCATATTTTTTAAAAAACTGTCTTATACTTTTTCTTTTTAAAAATATTTTATTGGGGAATTGGGGGAGGGGAACAGTGTTGGGGAATCGGGGATGAGGAAAAGACAACTTGCTGTCCTTTTGTC
>NW_017732463.1:46072-47455 GCF_001890085.2 Hipposideros armiger | reverse complement strand
AAAAACAGTGACCAAAGAAATATCCAGATAAACAAGTCTGAGAAACAATGACAAAAACAAAACAGATGAAAGAAAAGAAGGAGGAGGAACAAAAAGATGAAAGAGAAAGAAAAGAAAAAAAATAATAATAAGGAAAAGAAGGGGGAAGAAAAAAAAGAAAAAAAAAGGCTCTCCGCCTACTTTAATCTGCAGACCACTTGCTTAGCAATAGAGAGTCTCTGGGCAATGCAGCACCAGCTATGTTGGGTGGAAGGGCTCAACGCGTCATGCACCAGCCTCCCTCAGGCTTGCAGTGTGCTTCCCATAATTAGCTGCTGTGTGCTCTGGAACCGTGCTCACCACCAAAAATCCTCAGGTTGTTGCAGGCAACAACAAGAAGTTGCTGCTGCAAAAAACCCTCTGTGGCCTGTGGAGGTGGGGGCCAGGCACCAGGGGCTCAGGGTGCCCTGAGCAACACAGTTTTAGGTGGATGGGGAAGGCCTCCAAGGCATCACGGGTTGAGGTCAGTGGCCTCCACCAAGTCAGAGCACCATGCACTCCTGCACTGGCAACCAGCCTGTACAAATGTGCCAGGAATGCCCTGGCCAGATCATACAGGCACACAGCTCATGGCCCAACACTCCCAGAAAAACTTCCAGTCTCAGCCTGTCCCAATCAGCTGCTTGCAGATCAGGCTGAGGAACCCTACAGCCAATCGCCAGCCTGGAAACTCTGCACGCGCAGTGCGGAGAGTGGGGACCCAAGGCTGCATGCGTGCACTTACACACACACACACACACACTCACACACACACACACACACACACACACTCCTGCACCAATTCCACCGGACCAATGTGGTCCTGGACCTGACCCTCTGTGGGAGGGCCCAACCCTGAAAAAATGGCGCCCTCCTATACACAACTCATAGCAAGCTCCACACCAGGGGAACAATAGTCCCCAAACCTCCAGCTCCCATGCCAAAGGCACTCAGTTCAGTGCTTCCCACAGGCTCCTGGGCCCCGCTCACAAAGCTACTCCCTCCACCAGGAACCGAGTGAGTGCTCACTGGTGAGCCAGTCGGTTTGCCGGCTCCACTGGTTCTCCAGCTGTCCTCAGCCTCACCAAGTTGAGCAAAGAGAGTCCTCACTAATTTCTACTGGCAACTATCGTGGAACTCCTCTTCCTGGCAAAGTAACCCTAAGCTGGTGAGCTCGGTCTGGGGCCAGAGGGTCTTGCCCCCAACCAGAGAAGCCTCCCCACCACTGAGGTGTCCTTCACAGGGTTCACCCTCTCTCGCCTCTGCCTCTCCTACCAGACTCGACGTGACCTCCTCTTTAAGTCCTTCATTTAGAGGTTCTGTTCATCTAATGTTCAGGGGACTTCCGAGGTTGAATGTTGTATA
>NW_017732463.1:44031-45057 GCF_001890085.2 Hipposideros armiger | reverse complement strand
TTGTATTCCCATTATTTTTATATAGCTCTTTCTGATGGAGTCAGAAATTTCTTGTAGAATTCTTTCATTTCTTTTAACTTTACCTGCAGTGTCAACCCTCACATCTCCCAGGACCTCAGTGACCTCCAGGCTGTCTCTGTACTTCTCCCTTTCCTCCTCTTATGTTTGCCCCAGTTCTCCCACCTTCAGATGTTTTGATGTGCAGATCTCTCAGATGTGCTGGTGTGTTGCATAGGGAATCCTTTGTTGAATTATTTGTTTAACTTGTTGTAATTTCAAGGGGAGAGATCAAGGAGCACCCCTCATGCCTCCATGTGTCTGACGCTCTCCTTCTTTTATGATCTTTTTAATGTATGTTAAATTTTATTAGTATTTTGTGAGAAAATTTGTGTTCAAGAAAATTCATTTCTTGTATTATCCTAATCTGGCTTAAGTATGAAGACAGTGCTGGCTTCATAAAATGAGTTTGGAAATGTTCCCTCCACTTCAACTTTTTGGGAGCATTTGAGAAGAATTTATTTTAATTATTCTTTAAATATTTGGTAGAACTCTGAAAACTAAACATGGCTAAAGAAGTATGTGCAGTTTATGAGGATGCTGACAATTCTGATTTTTAGGACAGTCATGTTCCAAAAGGGAAGGCCACTTTGATTACTGCTATGGAGCTGCCTGAGAGTCTGCTGATGGGGAGCCCAGCTGTCCTGGCCAATTGTTCCAGGGTGGAGAGCTTTAAAATCTTTGTGGGCAAGTCTATGCTGAAGAACCTTAAAAGAGGGGGCAACAAAGCCCACTTTTCATAAACTTATATAACAGCATAGAAAGCTATATCCAGAGTTGAAAGTTCCGGATTATATCCAATTGGAAAGTCTATATTATTACCTAGTTTCATCTCTTATTGCTTTTCTACAATGGGTTGATAATTGGTCTCTCTGTCTTGAAGGTTTTTGAGGGTGGAATGATGCCTCTGTTGGACAGCTTTGATTATCAAGTCATTTAAGCATCGAGCTATGGATAGTCTCCTGGTTC
>NW_017732463.1:33033-35551 GCF_001890085.2 Hipposideros armiger | reverse complement strand
AAGTGGAGCTGAAAAGTCAGATGTTGATTGTATAGCCCTGGAGTTCAGGAGAGAGGTCTGGCTTAGAGATATAAATTGGGAGCATTAGCATATAAATGGCATGTAAAGTAATGAATCTGGAAGAGATTATCAAGAGAATAAATAGAGAAGAGAAAAAGAGCCCATCCTGGGCTTGTTCTGAAAAAAGGAACCTGCAATAAGGAATCCAATAAGGAGTGAGTAGTGACGTGGAAGGGAAACCATGAGTAGGTGTCCTGGCCAAATGAAGAGAGTGCAGTAAAAGAGAAGGGGGACAATTAGCCTTGTTAAATACTCCTGATAGCTGAGTATTATCAGAACAGAGATTTGACCACTTGTTTGAACAACATGATAGAGATAAAAACTGATTGAAGTAGCTTCAAGACAGAATGATTTTGAAGGATTGGAAATAAGGATTATAGACAATTTTTGAGGTGTTTTGCTGCAATAGGATGCAAAACAATGGATGATAGGTGTGACAGATGTGGGTCAAGATCAAAAGAATGGAGAACTGTCTGTACTTATTCTCTTGGTAATCTCTTCCAGACCCTACTTAAAATACTATAGACATGCATACACTTTACTGCATGCAATATTCCTGGGAATGGAAACAGAATGCACCAAGGTCTGGATCTAAAATCATGGTACATTTGGGGAACTGAAAGACTGCCAGTAGCTCAACATAGCTATAGGATGGACTGAAAGCAGAGATGAGGCCCTTAGTCCAGTAGCCTAAGAGGTACCAAGTCCTTCAACAACCATGCAAATGAGTTTGCAAGCAGAGCCTCCCTCAACTAAGCCTTGAGATTTCTGCACCCCAGCTGACACCTTGATAGTGACTCTGAACTAAAAGACCCAGCTAAGCCACTCCCAGGTTCATGACCTAGAGAAACTGGGAGATAATAAAATTTAAATCACTTGGTTTCAGAGTAATTTTTTTTATGTAGCAATAGTTAACAAATACAATATTTCAGAAAAAATCACTCCAGTGTCAAGACTAGATTAAAGAGGAGCAAAACCAGAAGCAGTCACTCCAATAAGGAGTCTGCTTGTCAAAATGCAGGTGAGAAGTAACAGTTGCAGTTACTGAACTCGCCTGAAACCTTCTTGAATGATCTTTCCCTCTTCTACTTTTCCTCACAGTTGTCAGTTCTTAGAGTATTTACCTCATTCCTATAAGTCAGCCTAATTTTAGTTCTACTATCTCTTACATTAACCCATTTTACTGTAGTTAAGTCTTCTGTTTGCTCCTATATCATAAGAAACACTCCGTGGCCCAGAAAATTCCAGGAAAGATTTCAACTTAATTACTTTGCTGCTTAAAATTCAGCACAGCAATTTTAGGTACTGTATGTAACTTTAAAGGTAGCCCATTACCCATCTATATTTTATCATGTGTACCTTTATCAGAATAATAGGAACAGGATCCTGAGAGAATAGAACACAGAACATACTGTGACTTTTGTACGTGAAAGAANTATATATATATATACTCCATTATAGTTGACATTTAATATTTTTATATTAGTTTGAGGTGTACAGTGCAGTGGTTAGGCATTTATATAATCTATGAAATGATCCTCCCTGATAAGGCTGGTACCTGTCACACACCCTACATGATCTTTACAACATTATTGATTATATTCCCTAGAGCGTATATCTCATCCCCATGAGTATTTTGTGACTACCAATTTGTACTTTCTAATCTCCTCTGGAAATTTAATATTAGTTAAAATCATTATGCCTTTTGTAGTTTTGCTTATGATTGTTTCTTTCCTCTCATTTCTTGACTGCACATTTTGAATTAGTTTCAGAAACTGAGGTTTGGAACCTATGAGCCATACCATTAACCAGGTAGGTCATTTAACAGTATGAAAATGCTTTCAGAGAGATAGGTGTAGGTTTTCCAAAGGAAATAATTTCCCTTCTCACCACTGGCTACAATTTTGGAAACTGCCTTTTTACCTCCTGAAGTTAGCAAAGGCAGTGTTTTCTGTATCTATTGTAAATGCAATCTTCCACATCAGCTTTATAGAGCTCGCCCTGGCATACCAGAATGTCCTGTTAATAAAAGATTCACAGCCTGTTTCACCTTCATTCTCTTCCATGGCCTATGCTGTCAGGTTTTGCTCCTTTTCCTCAGTAATGGAAACTAAAATTAGAATTCCACGTGGAGGCGTCACTCCCTGAGGAGACTGAGAACTCTACCCTCTTCTGAATTGTCCTCTTACCAAACATCTGTCAGTAGTAGCTCACTTGTTAAAATGTGGACATTTCACCATCCTGTCACTCACTTAGAAATAGTGTCCGCCCCTTGAGCAAGTAGCGTCTTTGGAGAAAAGAGGTGTAATGGAAACCTCATAATTAATAAATCATCATTCTAGTCATGCCTTCTTAACCATAAACATTTTCTCAAGTAGCCTATTGGTAGATAAGCCCAATTTAAAGCCTTCTGGGGATAAGTCAGGGTATTAATATCTACCTCACTGGGTTGTTAGGA
>NW_017732463.1:15254-22083 GCF_001890085.2 Hipposideros armiger | reverse complement strand
GTGGGCAGTTAATATGTACAGGGCCAGTCCGTAGCCAAGGCTTTTGTTCCAAATCCCTAGATGGAACATTGATAACTTAGGCCGGACCAAAGGATAGCTCCTTTTGGCCATTTTAGTGACAGTAGGAATTGCAAAGTATTTTCTCTTAAAACATGAGAATAGCCAGTGTAACCTGCTGGCTTCTTTTATGGAGGCAGCACTTCCGACTAGCACTCCCAGATCCTCTTACCTCACGTGTATGGGAGAAAGTTATTAATAGAAGGGAGTAAAGAAGAGAGGAATAGCTGGAGTTTCTCCCAGAAGGGCAACATCCAATCTTATCTCTACTTTCCAGTTTTTCAAAAGCAAGCTTGTATAAGAATAATAAAAACCATTTTTCTCATCTTCATTTTCTTATCACAATGAATATGCCATTCATTAGCCGAACGGACAAAAAAAAAAAAAGGCTTGGTTTTGAGTGACAGTCTCCTTCCTTTGGAATAGGTTGGAATAAAATATCTTTGGAGGCAGGTGGTAAAGGTGAAATAATATTTGGTTCCTGCAAATGGGCATGGTATTTTCTTAAAAAGTTAAAATTAATCTACCCTGAAATTGTTATGCTCTTATGTGGCACTGATCTTTGGCACTTTGATCATCTTTTTACTTCTGATCAGGAAAGTAATTAATTTTTGAAAATTATCTTGGCCCTGCCCATAGATACTCCCTTGTTTATCTCCATGTGCAGATGGAGTATCTTTCTCTTCAAGCATTTGTTCCTGTCAGATTCATCAACTTTCATGAGAAAATGTCAGTTGGCCCTGTGAATTGAGGAGCTGTTAAACATATGGCTTTGTGCTTAACCGGAAAAACAGAATAGCTACATTCCAGGTACTTGTCAGTGACTATAAGCTTCAAGTCACTGCCATTCAATACTTATCAGAAGCTCAACTGGGAGAAACAATATTTATAAAAGATTGTCTGAAGGACATGCAGTGTGTCTATTCAGCTAGCTGCTCTTAAATCTACCCCATCTAAGCCAGAGAGGCGGAAATTCTGGAACACCATTCTCTTCCCCATGGGAATGCTTTCACTAAATTGTAGAGTGGCATTTTGCAATAAGCTTATGCTGAGTGATGTTAGAAGGAATAGATTTTTGTAACCCACTGTGTTTACTATGAGGCTGTTGTTAATGATTCTTCACTACATTACACAGTTTTCTCTTTATGAGGACCCACAGGAGAAATTTCTCTCTCATGTCAGTACCAGCCATGGATATGTTCTCTTTTGCAACTGGCTTGTTTATGAGCACATAAACACTGAATCATAACTGATTGTGCTTCTGCCTTTGAATTATTTGCTAGCATGTATAAAGCTAAAGTTATCACCCATTTCTGAAAAGCATGCAGGAGTTCCTGACTTATATTTTGAGGCCTAATTTCATGTCTGGTCTCACCTTGTTTGACTTTATTTAATTTCCCCATTTTTGTGAGGAAGATAGAGAAGGATAAGGCGGAGTCTGGAAGGGCAGTCGTTCCTGGATGAAGAAGAGGACTCTTTTCACTTGTAAAGTAAAATGGTTTGGTCTACAGGAAAATCTACACATACATAATATTTCTTAGAAATCTAGGTCATGTTACTAAGTCTCACTCATGTGTCACCTGTCTGTCAGGCACTCAAACAGTGTACCTCTAGTGACCCACTTTTTATTTCGCTGGTTCTCCACTGAGGAAAGCGCCTTCCTGGGGAACCAAAGAGAGCATTTGACAATGGGGTGGATGAGGACAAGATGGGCTCCAGAGGCTAAGGAAATCAAATCCATAGGAATTATGTTGCTTTCAGTGTCCCATTCAGGAACTGTTTAAGTAGAAACATCTCAGTCTGGAGCTAACCATCCAGATAAAATATTGGCACTCAGTCACCAAGTGAATGTGTGTGCATGGCCCATAGTCACACAGATGCCTCCTTCCCAGCTTGTGTCAAAATCTGTCACTGATGTTGGCAGCAGCAAGTAAGTCACTCTTTCAGGGACATAATGGCATGCTACAGAAATTGTAAACCTTAATTTTCACCAAACGTTAAAAGGCTTGTTTGCTTTTTCTAAAGTAACACACAAAGCAGTATTTTCCAAACTTTGATCGGTGGAGGATGACATGCATTTTCTTTCATCAGCCTATGACGTAATGTGAATGGGATGTAAGGATTATGAAGGGAGTTTTTCATGAAGCTAGGGTTACTTTATTTAAAAGTCTGTTACATTATGAAATTATGTACTTTGTACTTTTGGGTGTTCATACATTCTTTTCTTTACAACATAATAATAGATTTTTTTAAATGCCTCCTGTTATTAAATAATAATAATAATAATCATCATCAGCAGCAGCAGCAGCTAAGGGATTCTCTAGGGCTGACAAGTATGGTTGTTCAGGTTGTTTACAGCATAACACAGTAAAATTACATGTGAATTACATGTTTGTTGATTATCCAAGTGCCGGAAACCACTGACTGAATGAATGTGAGCTATTTATGGACTAGATATACTCTTTTCAGCTATAGTTAGGAAGTTTACAGATTGTTTTCCACTCAACATTGCCACTTCATAAAGGATTCCTGTGAAAACACTGGAAATGAGAAGATAATTACCCAGCTTTGTCAAACAATATGGAACAGATTAATATGCTTCACTGATGTGTTGAAGACAACAGTTGGAACCCTTTAACAGACAGCTTCTGCAACTCAGAGCCCCAAAGTTTCCAGTTGTCAATAGCAACGCCTCTTTTTCAGGTTATTGATTGGCACTGAAAGGCACTTGACTCTGTAAATTGTATTTAATGTGCTACAACTGCTACAACAGAGTAAAAGACAAGAGGATTTTTATGCATTGTCTGTTGCCCTACTATGTCTTCAGGAAACAAGTTTAAATGATTTTCTACCAGGTTTCTCATCTTTTTTTATAAAGACATGTATTGTAGATGGCCTCCATGCACCTGTGTGCTCTCACACACATGGTGTTTGCTGTAACCCAGATGCATTATGTACAACTGAAATGGAACGGGATCAGAGTTATTGAGGCATGAAGACAACCTGTTATTATGCACTAAGCACACTGGGCATAAAACTAGTGCTTCACCAATTTTAGAAATTAGGTTCTCAAGGTCAGATGAATAAGGAAACATACTTTTTTTGTGTCATTGAAGCTTCTGTAGAACTCTTAATCCTAACTTAGTTCACTATGCTGAAAAGCTGAATAAATACATCTTATCCAGGAGTTAGTTTTGCAAGGTTGAATGACTGCAGGTGGTATTTGAAGCAAAAGGATTTTTCATTCCCACTTTTCCAGAAAAGCAAAAATTTACCAAGTGTGGGTAAAATATGCTATGGAAA
Source organism: Hipposideros armiger (assembly GCF_001890085.2). Classification (NCBI taxonomy): domain Eukaryota; kingdom Metazoa; phylum Chordata; class Mammalia; order Chiroptera; family Hipposideridae; genus Hipposideros; species Hipposideros armiger. The sequence continues at coordinate 18,723 of NW_017732463.1, read as the reverse complement.
TTCCCTTTCTCATAGAATAGTTTCCTTGTCATATTTCTATGAGATCATTTTTGCAATATTTTTGGATGATTCTTATATTACTGGATTTGTGGAAACTTTTAATGTGTGAGATTGAAAAGTTACCTTGTAGCAACTAATTTCGTTGAGCCCATCACTTTAATAAGGCATTAAGGTTTGGCTTACCCTCCTCCAAGAACATTATTACATGGTAAGCCGCTCCTTCAGCCATGCGCACTTTGGTTTCAAAACAATGTAGATATTTCGTGAAGATGTAGTTGATAATGATTTTGAAAAAAAAATTTAGATATGAAATGTCAGTCTAGTCCTATTTGAAACATCAGTAATGATCTCAATAGATTATTTTTCCCTAAAAAAAAAATTAAGCATTTGATAATAGTGAATATTCTTATCCTATAAAGCTTTCAGGAAAAAGAGGGGATATAAAATAAATACGAAAATTAAATGCTGTTAATTTTATAACAATATGTATCTTTTTGCACGTGTTCTCTCTCCTCTTCTTTCATGTCTCTGCTTTCAATTCTTACCAACTACTACTCTTTTTACTTTTCTCTCTTATTTAAATATGTTTTTCTTTCAGTCAATCAGGTCTCTGACTATAAAGCCTCTGTTTTCCCCCTATGCAGCACTGATTGTAAAGGAGTTTGTTGCTGAGGTGAAATATCTATTTCTGGAAACATTTTTAGCTTAAATTTTAAAGAAATCTAAAAGAAAACAAGTGCTACCTGGAAGCAAAGACATAACCGTGATTTTCTCATGGGGACCCTTCTAATATAACTTCACTTTCCATCAAGAAAAGTCTCATTCATGAAAACACATTCATAGAATCTACATAACTTCTGAACAAATGAGATACATACTGATAATAAGCAAAGTAAAATTAAAATGAACCATAAACCTTTCCTTCTTCCCAGAATTGATTGTACTATTATCTTTGGCAAATCTTTTACTAATTCTTCTTCTTATTTTTTACTTTTGTAATAACATTTGGATTGAATTTCCTCTAGAGTATTTCAGAATCTTACAGACCAGTAAAATAGGCAGCGTATTAATGTTTTTAGTAGGCTGAGAAATTGAACTTTGCAGTTTTATTTCATGAGTGTTATCAATCCAACCTTCTGTATTGTTTATTTCCTCATCTTCCTGTGAACTCATTATTTTGCTCTTATGTTACTTATTTTAAGGCTCTCAAAAAAGAATGGCTTATTCTGTAAAGCTGAAATGAGGGACTTTTAGAACTGACAAGATCAAGTGAAAAGAAAAGAAAAAAATCCCAACAGGACAAAGTAAAAAAACTTTAAAAATAACTACCATGTGTTAAATGTAAACTACAGAGGTGAACGTTACTTTAGATCACAGCAACTGGGATGTCGTTCTTTAAATAAGTTGCCAAAAGGCAAAGTTAGCACAGGCTGATCAATAATGCTGTCTTAAAATAAGAAAACTTTGAAACAGACTTTGTAGATGAGTAAATGTTTTCCCCTCAGCACTTTTCAATACAAATCATTTTTCCCTCTCTTTTCTGCTGTGGTTGAGTAGAATAGCCAATAGCAGAATATTTATTTATTTATTTATCTATTTATTTCTTTATTACTTTATTTTTTTATTATTATTATTTTTTTTAGCTGAGCCATCCTGCCACCTGTTGGCAGCTCAGCGACTGCTCAGCTCGGGCTGACTCGAACTGCTGTTGCTCAGAGCTCAAACTCTTGAGCGAGCTCTTAACCAACTGAGCCACTCAGCCGGCCCTTCTTTATTACTTTAAAACTTTCTTACCTGGGTTAATATATATCAATCAAGGTGATGCTCAGAAGGAACTAAATAGCTATAAACTCTCCCACATGTTTACTCCTTGCTGCAGTTTAGAAAACGTGAGCTTCATTCCTTACATGTTTTACAGTTATGACGGTTTATAAAGGAATCTGAGGGCGACGGCAATTTTATATTGATGTTCTCTAGCTCTCATGCAGTCAGTCGCTATGCAGTACCATTCTATCATAATGTCTTTTGAAACAGGGTCCATGAACAACTAGAGTCCTTTAAGTCTCCTACAGGATGTTCTAAAATGCAAGAATCAGCCAATATCTTTTTTGAAATTCCTAGTCAAGACAGGTAGAAAAGGGATTACAAGTAGGGCAGTGATAGATTTTGTCTCATTGCAACCAGCTGATTGCCCTAGTTCCCTGAACCTCACCTTTCTTCGTCCACCCACACACTCTTCCTGCCCACTCTTTTCTCATTGAAAAGCAAATGGCCAAGACAGTGCTCTGCCTTCTGGGAGAGCTAATTTTAAAGGGTCAACACTCCAACAGCTCTTTTGCTAATTAATGCAAAGGCTGGGGGCATTCTGGGGAAATTTGAATTCTAATAATGGCATCTACTGATGTATTTACTCATACTGGAGTTGAAACTGTGGGAGAATTTTGTAAACTGTAAACTACATTTACATTGTAAGGTATTAGCTAGTTGTTTACCTGACACTAAGAATAACTTGATTAATATGAGTAAATATTATATATCCATCAACTGTTTATTTACTCATTAACAGTACATTAAAGTAACTTCCGTGTTTTTTCTCACATTTCATTAAGGAGAGTCTGCTTTTTTAAGAGTGTTGTGAAAATCTTTGATAGTACCTTTTCTTCTCCTTTAAATGAACCATGGGACTTTCAGGCACTGTCCAGAGGAGAGTAATGATCTTTAAGTATCTATTCTTCAAAGGCACTATGTATTCCTAATAAATATTAAACACATGCTAATCATATAAACCAAGAAAAAGTTGGAAACTAAAAATTAAAGTCAAACAGGCACTTATTTAAATAACGATTCATTGAAATAGCTTTTTTCTTTTTTTGATTATAAAAGATAATAATTGAAAACATAGGCAATAAAGCTATACATATGGTAGTGAATTTCAACAATGCAAAGATGAAAGATTAGAGGTAAGAAGGAAGCTAGAGCAGGAGCTGAGACTGAGTTTCCCACATCAGGCCTTATTCTAGTATTTGAATTAAAGAAATAACTTACATTAACAAATGGGAAAATAAATAGATTAATTACGAACATAGTGACATTTTGGCTGCATTTTATAAGCAATTTATGATATATTTAGTGTTGAATGACTATGATTTTTTTATCATATACTTTTTATTCAAAGTGACTCTATGATTTTTATACTCATAGATGATGTCTTCTAAACAGTAAGCATGTGTTTAGATATTGGATATAATTTTAACTAAACAGTTTTACATTTAATTAATTTTGTAACATGTTTCAAAGAGTTTCATTTCAAATGTAATATGGTGTTTTTGTGGGATTTTTTTTGTTTTTTTTTAAAAGATTTTTATTCGGGATTTGGGGGAAGGGGAACAGACAAGTTGCTGTCCTTTTGTTCTTCAGTCTAGTTGTGGAGGACATTGCTTCACTGGCCCAAGTTGGCACCATCATTGCG
>NW_017732463.1:0-15094 GCF_001890085.2 Hipposideros armiger | reverse complement strand
CCGGCCACACACGGTTGCCCATGGCAACCCACTGCCACAGGGGCTGCAGCCTACGCCATTGCCGGTGACTCACGGCAGCCCAGCTCCAGGTTGAGCTGTTGTTGTTCAGCATCTTAGCTGTAGAGGGCAGTGTCACTGGCCCACATATGTGGGATGCGAACCGGGGCCCTCTGGCATCTCAAGCCAGCTCTTAACCAATGTGCCACTCGGCCGGCCCTGTAATATGGTGTTTTTGATTATCTCATTTTTCCGATCTTCTTCTCTTACTATTTTGGTTGTCAAATGTTTACTTAACAAATAGCATTGGGATATCTGTGCATTCTTGATTCATTATTCAACCAATATTTATTTAGAACTTGCTATGTGCCAGGCACTGTTCTAAACCTTGGGCATATAGCTGTGAAAACAAGAGATACATTTCCTATTCTTGTGCAGTTTATCTTCTAGCAAAAGAGACAGAACATATATAAATAGACAAGCAAATATAAAAAAATAATGCCAGGTGATATGTTGGGTTGTTGGAAAAGTCATGACGCATTTTTGCAACGAAAAACATAGAAAAAACACGCCATGACTTTTCTGACAACCCAATATTATAAAGAAAATAAAGGAAGGAGACAGCAAATGATGGAGTGTGCTTTTTTTAGAGGCAGCAGGAAGTTTTAAACCAAATCCTAGAAGGAGCTGAGGGAGTGAGCCAAGCAACTATCTAAGGAAAAGGTGTATATGAAGGATAAGAAGTAAGATCAAGACAAAACACTCTGTTTATCTACTAGGAAGACAGCACGAAAATTCTAAGTCACTGATTCAATCCTGAGATAAATCACATTTTTTTTCAAATGCATGTTTGATAGCTTCTTATTACATGATTGAAATAACTGCAGTACTGCAAACCAGAAACATTTTTTTTTTGAAAAACTTTCCTTTTCATCCTTTAGGCAATTTCAGGTTGACTTTCTAAAATGAGCTAAGATTTAATTTCATCATGATTATATTAAATATGCTAAACTTTGCAGCTCATTTAGATTTTTGAAGAGAAAGCCACATAATGAATTTGGATATGATTTCAGCTAAATTTGGAAGTCAATTTCTCAAGAAAGGAAGAAGTGTGTTACATTACTTAGCAGGGATCACAGAGTCAGCCTGGTTTCTTCAAGAATAGGTGATGCCAACTAGGTCCATTTCCTTTTTGAAACAATTGCTAGGCTGGTAGAATAGAGGAAGGGTAGATATAAAGCTTATCTGGAATTTATTAAAGTAATTGAAAGTTTCTTTAAGCTTGTGAAGAGATGACAGGGTTGGTGTTAGGACAGCTTTGTTTCTTGGTAACTGATTGATAAAGTGTATCCCAGTTTGCTACTTAACAGATGAACATAGGCTTGGAGAAGGTTTCTGTAATGTGGCTGAGGGATTTGTCCTTTCTCTGTCCATTTCAACAGTTTTGCTAATGACTTGAATTAGGACTAAACCACACTTGATATGCTAGAATGATGTGGCAGAGGGATACAATGAAGTTTAGCAGGAAAAAACATGAAAGTTTTATCATTGAATTAAAAAAAAAGAAACCCAAAAGCCATCAGCTGCAACAAGGACAAAATACAGAAGACATGGCTTAGGAGAAGCATATGTGGAAACTAAACTTTTCGTTCACAGTTTAACGTGACTGCCAAAATTGCCACCTTGGGCTGTGTCAGTTGAAAGAATCGTGTCTAGAATAAGGGTGATTCATGCTTTGCTCTACTTTGCATTAGCCAGAACATATGCCATTTTCAGTTTTTGGTACCAGGCTATATTTAGGAATATATTAGAAATAAAGACACCACACTAGTGAAATAACTTGAAAGAATATCACAAGAAGAAACTGTGTTAAGACAAGAGGATACTCTGAGTATTAAAGAGATGTGACAAATATGAAGAGTCAAAAAGATCAAATGAAACCAGATGGAATCAGATTTAAGCTTAACGTGACTGTAACCTAAGGATAAATTGGTCCAGGGAGTGACTATTAGTTTCCTTGGTTTCCATAACTAAGTACTATAAACTGGGTGGCTTTAACAACAACACTTTTGTAATAATAGTTTGTCTCAGTTCTGGAGGTTGTAAATCTGAGATCAAGGCATCAGCAGGGTTGAATGCTTCTGAGGGCATAGCGGAGAATCTGTTCCATGCCTCTCTCCTAGCCTCTGGTGGTTTGCTTGCAATCTTTGGCATTCCTTGATTTGTAGATAAAACACCTCCATATCTGCTTTTCTGTTCACATGGTGTCCTCTCTCTCTCTCTCTCTCTCTCTCTCTCTCTCTCTCTCTCTCTCTCTCTCTCTCTCTCTCTCTCTTTCTCATCTGTTTCCAAATTTGCCCCTCTTTTATAAGGACGCCAGTCATATTGGATTAGGGGCCACCTACTTCAGTATGACCTCATCTTAACCAATTACACCTACAAGGACCCTATTTTCAATATGGTCACATTCTGAGGTCCTGGGGGTTAGAATTTTAACATATGAGTTTTTAGGGGATACAATTCGGCCCATCACAGTGACTAATTGTTGAATGTCCTCCTAGAGATAAAGAAATGAGATTTTTGCCTCAGGGATATTTTGTCTTTAAACTCTGGGAATCAAAGAGATAAAATAGGCTGCTTGAGAAATACACATTTTAAAAAAGGATATTTTCTATTATTATGAAGAAGGTGATAAATATTTTGAAGAATCTATAGGGTATTTCTTATGGCTAAATTGCTCATATGTAACTTCCAATTACTTGCTAGATAAAACTCAACTCTCCATTCTCTCTCTCAAATATTCTGATGATAAATGGGTATGTTGCACTATCACTTATGGGGCTAATCTCAAATAAAGCTGTGCACTCTTGTTTCCCCTAAGTGAGATTTTTTTCTTGCTTGACAAAATTTAGTTATATTTTCTTCCAAACCTGTATATTCCTGACATGTCAATATAATTATGGGATTCATATATATTACCTAAATATTATCTAAACTCATAATACTTAAGTGGAGAAAAATAAAGTTGTTGCTTTTATAAAAATAAAGTTCACAATTTGGAAATACACCATGAAGGCAAATTATATTTTTTTTAAAAGATTGTCAAATTAGATATATAGGGAAATAATTGGAAAAAAATTGTCAGACTGTGAAAGGACGTACATTAATTGCTTTCCAGGTGTCTTCTTTCCTCTTTAAAGTAACTGAAGCTGGAAATCTTAGATGATGAATTATGACTGTAATTTAGGCAAGAAAGATAATGGAGTATTACAATCAATGGACACATTCAAAGAAAGGACTTTGGCACTAGATCATAAGAAGGAGAATAAATAAGTCTACCCTTAAACATTTTAAATTAAAATATTTACAATGTATACTTGGTATTTTTTAAAACTGGGATTTAGTTACTGAGGCATAAGGGGAGAATGGGTGTTGGATAAAGAAATAGCAAGTCTGTCACTGTTAGTAGTATTTTCTGTGTGTGTGTGTGTGGAGTGTGTGTGTGTGAATATTGAGCTTCTCAGCTTCATAGTTAGCAGAAAGGAGCACTGAATCGTGATGCCTAAACTACATACGAGCACATAGCATTCCTATCATGTTCTCCTAAAAACAAATGGCAGAATTCTAGCAAACTGTCTTTCGGTGCTTGCTTTTTAGAATGATGGGCATGGGACCTGAGTCTTAATTGCTTTTAGCTTTTATGACTGCTTTTTACTGCATCAAATGTCTGACCAGACAAAATACATTTCAGTGGACATCTTTACTCAATTTTAAAAGACTGAAAGTCCAGCTGAAACTCCTCATCAAGCGATCTGAGATCATGGTGTACTTTCTGGAAGAGGCCATGTACTCTCTTCATTAGGTCAGTTCAATCTGACATTTCTGGGTTAGGGTATTGCCCTTCAAAGTTATGCGATAAGCTGGAATTAAACTTTCCTGCTTGCTTTTGATAAAACAGATCAAAAGAGCACTAAAAGTAATCACTACTTATAATCCAATTTAATAAAAATTTTCCATTTATCTAATCTCTAAGGAGAATTTAGGCTATTTTTCTAGTGAAGTTCATTTGATACCAGGATTTGTTGCATATATTCTGCAATCATTCACGTACTCCTAATATAATCAAAGAAATGAAAAATAAAAATGCTAACACTTAAATAGTGCCTACTACTTACAGAAGATGTTTATAGTGCTTTATTACCTCACTTAATCTTCCTTACTATTCTAAGATGTAGGTACCATTATTATTCCTATTTTTGCAAATGAGGGAACTGAGGCACAAAGATTAAATAATTTATACAAGATTGTACAGCTGGCAAGTAGTAGAACTGGTATTATCAATATCACAACTTCATAAATTATATTTTATAATATGTGGAGTTAGACAAAAATCTCAAAGTTTGGTTTAAAAATAACTACTACCTTATTAAGAAATTATATAAATGATATATAAATGCCTAACAACTGCACTGTATACCTGAAACTAACATAAAATTATATAAGTCATGAAGATGTAATGTACAGCATGAGGACTATAGTCAATAATATTGTGATAGCATGGTACAGTGTCAGATGGTTGCTGGACTTATCATGGTGATCGCTTCTTAGGTATATAAATGTTGAATAACTATTGTGTACACCTGAAACTAATATAATATTGTTATGTTTGCTATATTTAATAAAATCTTTAAAAAATTATACAAATGAGTATCATGGATAAGTTCCTTTTCAAAATCAGTAAGCATATTTTATGGATAAGGAAATATGAATATGCTTTAATTTTTAAATATTTCAGTGATGTTTCAGTAATGGGGGAGCTAATAACAAATGGTCTGGAGTGTCCTTTCAAGCTAAAAATCTTGTTGACCCATTATGCCCATTCCATATGATTTTTTTTTCCTTACATGTAGTTTTTACTAGAGTTGGGAATCAAATGCAGTTGATGGTAGTGTGCTGTATCCCTCAGTGTATTCCAGCTGAGCAAGGTGGAAAGCAACTGAAATTTATTGTTCTGTGTTATTTCTATAAATAATCTTTTATTTATTTATTATTTTTACTTTATTTTTTTAATTAAAATTTATTGTTTGGCGACAGTGGTTAGTAAAATTACATAGGCTTCAAGTGTACAATTCTGAAATATGTCATCTATATATCAAATAATCTTTTGATGACTGTCCATTTACATATTACTTAGTGGCATTATATTTACAGCATTGTTTGGGAAGTTGCAATTTTAAATCTTTTAATCTGTACATATATACAATGAAATCTTGTAGAAGCTGGCGACAAAGACTAAGGCTTTATAAAACCTTGAATTCATGAATATCACCATTCTGGTTACCTATGTAACAACCACTCCCGCAAAAACAGTGACTTAAAACAATAATGTATTCCTATTTCCCTGATCCTGTGATAGACTGGACTTGAGTGGAAAGTTCTTACTTAGGGTCCCTTGTGTGGCTGCATTCAGATGGAGTTTGGGACCCAAGTCATCTGAACATTCTATTTGGTGGACTGTTCAATATAGTTTTTTTTCTTGCATATATCTAGTGCTTTTGAGCTCCGTGACTTCTCTCTCTCCACATTGTGTCTCGTCTTCCAGCCTCTCCACATGGCTTGGCCTTGTTGTTGCCTGGTGGTTCAAGGTGCTCACATTTCTAACATGGTGGCTGACTTTCAAGTTGCACAAAGTGGACCCTTCCAGGACAATTTGGGACAATGCTGAAAGTCATATAGCATCACATCCACTGTATGCTATTGGTTAAAGTAGTTTAGGGCCTGATCAGATTCAAGGAGGTGGAGCAATAGGTTCTACAGCTTAATGAGAGACTACCAAGGTCATATTTCATAAGAGAATATGGAATGGGCACTGTTGTTGTAGCCATCTTTAAGAAATATGAACTGCCACAAGAACTATGGCACCCAATCAGACATGCTTTGCGCATGATGACAGGGAGAGAATAATACAAATATATTGAGATGTGCCTACTACACAGATGCCTAGACTTCACTTACCGGCCAAGTGACTTACATACTTAACATTCAAGATCATAAATCTTTGCGAGTCTAACAAGAGTGCTCAAAAAGTCCTAATTAGTCTTCTATTATCCAGTCCTTCCTGCTCAGAGTAGGCTGGGCAAAGAATCTGGAGTGGATGCCTTTTGGAGTCTATCAGTGTTGTACAAAAATCTCTAATTGGTCTGCTTCCGGTATTATCTAATCTATCCTTTGTAGAGGAAGCAGGACACAGGAGCCTAGGCTGGATGTATGGTGAAGAGTTAGTATCCGGGGTGGGATCCAAGTCAAACCCATGACATCCTAGTCAACCAAACTAAAGGGAGGAATAGAAACACAGGAAACCATGTAGGACAAATAAGGACTAAAATTCAAGGGTAGGAAAGTCTGAAAAATTCTGAGGCGCAAGATTAATAATACCAATAATCTTATTCTAATTTTCAGAATGTTAGGATGGGACTTATTCTACTTAAGATCAGAATTGGTTCAAGATGTTGGGTTGGGTTTGAGAAAGCATGTGATATCAGAGAGGATATTGGGGAAGAATTTTTATCTTTCAAATATTGATTTTTCTACCTTGCAAATCTGTAGCCATTGATGACTGATTTGTTAGGGTCAACGAAACACTCAAAACAATTATTAATCATTTTAAGTAACTAAAATATAGTTATTCATAGGATGATTCTATAGATGGTTCCATATAATTTTGATAGGCTAAACAGTATAATAAAGGTCTAAATACATTTTGTTGTTCTACTTATACACTCTAGTTTCTAGTAATCTGAATTTTCTAAGTACTAAGTTTTACGTGTGAACATAATGTGAATAACATATACTTTTGTGAATGTCCTTGATTACATTATTTTCTACTATTGCTTATAATAGTACCAATCTATAGTACCTAAAAAAAAATGAACTTAGGTATAGTTGATTTAGTTCTGATGATCTTATTATCTTGATAAATGATATTTGCACAGTCTGGTTGATTTTTACACAATTGTTTGTGAGACAATCAAAAGCAATACAAGGGCAATTTAGTTTTTGAATTTAAACCCTAGTTTCAAATTTCTTCAGAGGAAGTGCTTCCTGATCTTGCCTGAATAGGGCTGGAATTTTTCTAGCTAAAGAGAAGTGTTGAATAATGATGAGTTTTTCTTAAGCTCAGCTAATCTATTTTTAGGTATAACATAGTGAATGAGAATCAAATCATGCTTTCTGAGATAAATTGCAATAGGAAAAGTGGCTATATACTTTTAAAGGCTAGCAGTTGCATTTGTGCAGAACTTTTTTTTTCAATCATACAAATCATTAGCTAATATTTCATTTAATTAATTAGAAAATTGTTAGTAAAAAGCTCTGTTTTCAAAACCTAAGGGTAGAAACCCAAATCCAACTTTCTCCCTACTAAACTTTTAATATAAGAAATGGCACAAAGTAATTAAAGATAAAATGATTCATAAAATAATTATAGCATGTTTCTTATCTTAGGGAAAAACAATAGCATATTTAGGTATTCAGCCTATTAACAGTGTGCTTGGCAAAGAAATAAACCCAAATATATTTAACGCAATTATAAAATATGGTTCTCAAAAATGAAGAGAATATGTTTGTATATATGTTACATGAAATATATGTAATAGTAGAACTGATATATTTTAACATAATTTATGGATTTAAAAATAATAAATATGTAGACTTTATTGTGACTTTGAAAAAGTATTTGGAAGTATTTTATTGACTTTGCTTATTTATTTATAATCTTTTTACTAATGAATATATAATTACATGAACACTGTTTCTCCTTTTCATTTTGTGTTTTTTTTTAATAGACTATTTTTATAACAGCTTTACATTCTGTAGTTTCTATTAAAAATTTCCTCTGGTTTACAAATTTTTAACTGAAAAGGCTACATTTAGGTCAGCCTACCAGAGAAGTTCTTAACAGGCTACCAGAGAAGTTCTTAAAAGTTTCTCAAGTTTTGTAACTTTTCGTTATCTTCTTTACTTAAAATTGATATCCTGCCTATTTCTTAAAAAATTTGAAGTAGCTTATGAGATTAGGCATAATGCAAAATAAGGCAATTGGGGATAGAATGAAAAGATGTCATCTAAATATAGCAGAGGGAGTGAGGTGAACAGACACTCAGGCTAGATGATTGTTAGAATTGGGGCATTGATCTGGCCTCTAACTTTCTTGTCAGCCAGGATGAGGAGGAAAATCTCATGAAAGTGTAGCATTTTCATTCCTGACTAGAGAAAGCATTTAGATACTAGGATTTTTTTTATAAATTAGGCTTAAACTCAGGCTGTATTTTGATAATTGAGAAGTACTGATAGACTTTCTACTATTGATAAGAAACACAGCTAGACTCTGCCAACATTTTTATCTGCACTCTTCTCCCATTTTTATTAATCATACTATTATATTTTAATTCTCTTATTGAGTAAAATTTAGTTTATATTGTACTTAAATTTGTATGTTCTCATCATAGACTTGAGACAGTATCTCTTTTAAAAAAAAACTATTTCAGTTACAGTTGACATTCAATATTATTTAAATATTAGTTTCAGATGTACAGTGTAGTGGTTAGACATTTATATAATTTATGCAGTGATTCTCCCTGATTAGTGTAGTAGGCCCCTGGAACTACACATAATTGTTGCAACATTATTGACTATATTCTCTATGCTGTAATTTACATCCCTGTGACTATTTTGTAACTATCAATTAGTATTTCTTCATCCCTTCATCTTTTTCACCCAGCTTCCCAACCCCCTCCCTTCTGGCAACCATCAGTTTGTTCTCTGTATCTATGAGCCTGTTTCTATTTTGTTTATTTATTTTGTTCTTTAGATTTTACATGTATGTGAGATCATATGTTATTTGTGTTTCTCTCTCTTGTTTATTTCACTTAGCATAATGTCCTCTAGGTTCATCATGTTGTCACAAATGGTAAGATATCATTCTATTTTATGGCCAGGTAATATTCCATTGTATTTATGTACAACAATTTCTTTATCCAATTGTCTATTGATGGGCAATTGGGTTGCTTCCATATCTTGGCTATTGTAAATAGTGCTGCAATAAACATAGGGGTGCATATGTCTTTTCGAATTAGTGTTTTGGATTTCTTTGGATAAAAACCCAGAAGTGGAATTGCTGGGTCATAAGGCAGTTCTATGTTTAATTTTTTGAGGAACCTCCAAATTGTTTGCACAGCGGCTTCACCAACATGCAATCCCACCAACAGTGTAGGAGGGTTCCCGTTTCTCCATATCTTTTGCAACACGTTGTTTGTTGATTTATTGATGATAATAATCCTGACAAGTGAAAGATGATATCTCATTGTGGTTTTAATTTGAATTTCTCTTATGATTAGTGACCTTGAGCATCTTTTCATATGTCTATTGGCCATCTGTATGTCCAATACAGATGTCTATTTAAGTCCTCTTCCCATTTTTTAATTGGATTATTTGGGGGTTTTTTGTATTAAATTGTATAATTTTGGATATTAACCCCTTATCATGTATTATTGGCAAATGCAATATCTTTTCCCATTCAGTAGGTTGTGTTTAAGGTTTTGTTTTTTTTATTGTTTTCTTTGCTATGCGAAAATTTTTAGTTTGACGTAGTCCCACTTGTTAAATTTTTCTTTTTACCCCTTGCCCAAGGAGATATATCAGAAAAGAATACTACTAAGGGCAATACCAGAGAGTTTACTGCCTATGTTTTCTTCTAGGAGTTTTATGATTTCAGGTCTTACATTTAAGTCTTTAATCTATTTTGAGTTTATTCTTATGTATGGTATAAGAAGGTGGTCCAGTGTTGTTTCGTTTTGCATGTGTCTGTCCAGTTTTCCCAGCACCATTTATTGATAGACTGTCTTTACCTCACTGTTTGTTCTTGCCTCCTTTGTCATATTAAATGACCATATAGGTGTGAGTTTATTTCTGGGCTCTGTATTCTGTTCCATTGATCTATGTGTCTGTTTTTCTGGCAAAACCTTGCTATTTTGATTATTATAGCCTTGTGGTATAGTTTGATACCAGGCAGTGTAATACCTTCAATTTTGTTCTTCTGTCTCAAAATTGCTGTGGTTATTTGGGGTCTTTTGTAGGTCCATATGCATTTTAAGATTATTTGTTCTAGGTCTGTGAAACATGTCATTGGTATTTTGATAGTGATTGCTTTGAATGTATAGATTAATTTGGGTAGTATTGACATTTAATGATGTTAATTCTTCCTATCAATGAGTATGGTATATGCTTCCATTTATTTGTATCTTCTTCAGTTTCTTTCTTCAATGTTTTATAGTTTTCCAAATATATGTCATTTCCCTCCTTGATTAAATTTATTTCTAGATATTTCTTTCTTTCTTTTTGATGCAATTGTAAATGGCATTGTTTCCTTAATTTTTTTCTGACCGTTCATTATTGGTATATAAAAATGCAACCAATTTCTGAATATTAACTTTGTATCTTGCCACTTTTCTGAATTCATTTATTAGTAATAATATTTATTTGGTGGGATATTTTGGGTTCTGTCTATATAGTAGCATGTCATCTGCAAATGACAGTTTTACTTCTTCCTTTCCAGTTTGGATGCCTTTTATTCCTTCTCGTCTGCTTGTTGTGGCTAGGACTTCCCAAACTATGTTGAATAAAAGTGGTGAAAGTGGGCATCCTTGGCTTATTCATGATCTTAAGGGAAACACTTTTAACTTTTTCCCATTGAGTATGAAGTTACTTGTGGGATTGTTGTATAAGGCCTTTATTATTTTAAGATATATTCCCTCTATTCCCACTTTGCTGAGTGTGTTTATGATAAATGAATGCTGGATTTGTCAATTACTGTTTTTGCCTCTATTGATATGATTATATAATTTTTATCTTTCATTGTATTTATGTGGTGTATCACAGTAATTGATTTGTGGATATTGAACCATCCTTGCATTTAAATCCCACTTGATCATGGTGTATGATCTTTTTAATGTATTACTGAATTTTGTTTGCTAAGATTTTGTTGAAGATATTTGCATTTATGAGTATGTTTATCCAGTATATCAGTCTATAATTTTCTTTTTTGTAATGTCTTTGGTTTTGGAATCACGGTAATGGTGGCCTCATAAAATGAGCTTGGGAGCTTTCCCTCTGCTTGAATTTTTTGGAATACATTGAGAAGAATAGGTGTTAATTCTTCTTTGAATGTTTGGTATAATGCACCTGTGAAGCCATCCAGTCCAGGACATTTGTTTGTTGGAAGTTTTTTGATTACTGATCCGATTTCATTAGTAGAAATCAGTTAGTTCAGATTTTCTGTTTCTTCTTCATTCAGTCTTGGAAGATTGTATATTGCTATCTGGAATTTATCCAGATTGTCCAATTTGTTGATGTATTATTGTTTGTAATATTTTCTTATAATCCTTTGTATTTCTGTGCTGTCAGTTGTTACTTCTCTTCCATTTCTGATTGTATTTATTTGGGTCCTCTATTTTTTTTCTTGATGAGCCTGCCTAAAGGTTTATCATTTTTTTTAAGTCTTTTCAAAGCACCACCTCTTAGTTCATTATCTTTTGTATTGTTTTTTAAAATTCTATTTCATCTATTTGCACTCTGATCTTTACTATTTCCTTCTACTCACTTTGGGCTTTGTTTGCTGTTCTTTTTCTACTTTCTTTAAGTGTAAAATTATATAGTTTATTTGAGATTTTTCTTGTTTCTTGAGGTAGTCCTGAATTGTGATGAATTTCCCTCCCCACTCCCGCTCTCCACCTCCCCCCACCTAGGACTGCTTTTGCTCTGTCCCATAGATTTTGTTTCACTGTGTTTTCATTTTCATTTGTCTCAAGGTATGTTTTGATTTCTTCCTTGCTTTTGTTGTTACCCATTCATTATTTAGTAGCATATTATTTAGCCTCCATGTGTTTGTGAAGTTTTGTTTTTTTTCAGTTTTTTTCTTGTAATTGATTTCCAGTTTCAGATCATTGTTGTCAGAGAAGATGCTTGATATGATTTCAATATTCTTAAATTTTGAGTCTTTTTTTGTGTCCTATCATGTGTGGTCTACCTTGGGAAATGTTCCATGTGTACTTAAAAAATAATGTATATTTTGCTGCTTCTGGGTGAAATGCTCTAAAAATATCAATGAAATCCATCTGGTCTAGTGTGTCATTTAAGGTTGCTGTTTCTTTGTTGATTTTCTGTCTGGAAGATCTGTCCATTGGTGTCAATGGGGTGTTAAAGACCCTACGATGATTGTGTTATTGCCAATCTCTCCCATTATGTCAGTTAATATTTGCTTTATATATTTAGGTGCTGCTATGTTGGCTGCATAAATGTTTACAAGAGTTATAGCCTCTTGGATTGATCCTTTTATCATTATGTAATGATGTCCCTTTTGTCTCTAGCCTTTGTTTTAAAGTTAGTTTTGTCTATATAGTTATTGCTACCCCAGCTTTTTGTTTTTTGTTTCCATTTACATGAACTGTCTTTTACTCTCTGTCTGTATGTGTCATTAAATCTAAAGTGGGTCTCTTGTAGACAGCATATGTATGGGTCTTGTTTTCATATCCATTCAGCTCCCTTACATCTTTTCAATGGAGAATTTAATCCATTACATGTCAAGTGATTATTCAAAGATATATAGTTATTGCCATTTTATTATTCATGTGTATGTCTTTTCTCCCCCTTCTCCTTCTTGAAGATGTCCCTTTAACATTTCTTGTAATATGAATTTGGTGGTGATGAACTCTTTTTGCTTTTTTTGGTCTAGAAAGCTCTTTCTCCTTCAATTTTAAATGATAGCCTTGGTGGGTGGAGTAATCTTGGTTGTAGGTTCTTTCTTTTCATCACTCCAAGTATTTCATGCCAATCCCTTTTGTCCTACAAAGTTTCTGTTGAGAAATCAGCTGACAAGCTTATTAGAGCGCCTTTTTAAGTAATTAGTTGCCTTTCTCTTGCTGCTTTTAGGATTCTCTCTTTGTTATTAACCTTTGCCATTTTAATTATAATATGTCTTGGTGTGGGCCTGTTTGGGTTCATTTAGTTTGGGACTCTCTGCGCTTCCTGGACTTGTATGTCTTTTTTTTTCGCCAGATTAGGAAAGTTTACCATCATTATTTCTTCAAATATATTCTCAGTCCCTTGCGGTTTTTCTTCTCATTCTGGTACCCCTATGATGCATATATTGTTATGCTTGGTGTTGTCGCAGAGGTCTCTTAAACTAGCCTCATGTTTTTTTCAATTATTTTTTTCTCATTGCTGTCTCGATTGGGTGTTTTCTGCTATCTTGTCTTCTCAATTGCTGATTTGATCCTCTGCTTCATCTAGTCTGTTGGTGATTTCTTCTATTGCATGCCTCATTTCAGTTATTGTATTCTTCATTTGTGACTGCTTCTTTTTCTATGGTTTCTATATCTTCTTTTATGCTTGCTATCTCTTCATTGAAGTTTTCACTAAGTTCCTTGAACATTCTTATAAACAATATTTTGAACTCTGTCTGGTAGGTTGTCTCCATTTTGTTTAGTCCTTTTTCTTGAGTTTTCTCCTGTTATTTTATTTGGGACATATTTTTTTGTTTCTTCATTTTAGCTGCCTCTATGTGTTTTTTTTTCCTTTTTTTTTCTATGTATTAGGTAGATCTGTTATACCTCCGAGTTTTGGCTAGATGGCCTTATGTAGTATGTGCCCTAGGGGATCCAGTGGCACAGTCTCCCTTGTGACCTATGTTGGGTGCTTTGGGAGTGTCCTTTGTGTGGGTTGTGTGTGCTCTTCTGTTGTAGTTGAGCTTAGATTGCTGTTAGCACATCAGTGGGTGGAATTGGTCCTCAGGCTGACTGGCTGTGGGGTTTGGCCATGTCCACGGCTTACAGGCTGCTGTGCAGGTGGCTTACCCCACGAAGCAGGATTTGCCCCAACAGGCTGTACTGAGAGCCCAGTAGGTGCCTGCTTAGACTTCCCTTTAGGTGTACTGCTTATAGGGCTAATTAGGTGGTTCTCTGCTGTCATCTGAAGCCAACCTCCAGGTATGTTGGTGTTAGCGCTTCTTGGGAGAGGCTCTAGTGCATTTCCAGGTCAGCCACTGTCTGTGGCCAGCTGGGGACTACCTGGTAGTTGCTACAAAGCAACTCATGGTTGTTTGCTGCCTGTGCTAGACCCGAAGATGCACTGAAGAGGCCACACTGTGAACTGAGAATCACTACCACCAATACCTGGTTTGGGGTTACTCTGCAAAAAGCCCAGGGCACTCCAAGTCCTGCTGCTGCCCCCTGGCTCCTTCAAGGCTTAGCCACGGATTGAGTCTCATTTGGTATGTGAGTTGGGTGAGGTGGGGTCTTAGGAAATAACCAGAATGGGACGAATATTCGCAAGTTAATGTAGATCTTGGTTTTGTTCCAGGACTGAGCCTGGAGCTACTCAGAAAAAGCCTCAGAGCACACTGAGTCCAGCTACTGCTTGCCTGAGTCCTGTGAACCCTGGAGAGTTGTCCTATAAATAGCAATGCAGGTGGACTGGTTGTTCGCTGAGAAAGTGTCTTGGGCATTGAGTTTGTTGGGTGGGGCATGGTCCCGTGGAGTCACCAGGGTGGAGCAAGCATGTGGAGAGAGCAGAGTTCACCAGCCCAATGCAGATTCAGATTTGGCTATGTGGGGGCAGGGCATAACACAGGAAAGATGGCATCTACCTGCCAGCTGCACAGGAAGAGAGTTCTACACAGGAAAAATGGCAACTGTCTCTCCAGTCTTTGCCTTGAAGCCAAACAACTCAGTCTCTCCCTGTATGTCTCTGATGTGAGATAGTATCTCTTGTCCCCTTTTAAACATGAAGGGGAAATTAGTGCTTTTATACTTTATACTTCCTCTCTTCTTTTTTCCTTGGTTTTGTCAGCTCTACCCTACTTTTCCATAATCTGTGTTCAAATTATAAAAATTGAAAACTTGTGGCCAGAGGGCCAAATTTAGGTATTCAGAAGTATTAGGTTTGACCTACATGGCAACTCTTTATTTTTTATTTTTTAATTTTTCTTATATACCATTTAATATCATTAGTAGTTACAAGCATAATTCTGTAATAATATATATAT
>NW_017732462.1:507899-509487 GCF_001890085.2 Hipposideros armiger | reverse complement strand
CAAACGTGGGGAAAAGTGGCAGAAAAGGCTGGAACCTAGAAAATACTGAGTGTTTTGTGGGTTTAATTAAGCATTATGGGCTCTTAAAGATTGCCCAATGGAGGGGCCGAATTAGCAAAGCTGTGCGGTAGGAAGTTTATATTAGCAGGTATTTAAGTGGAGGGGGTGTTGAAAAGAAGGCGCCAGGGCAGCAGTCCCTCGGACACTTCCGGGTTGAGGGGACCCCCCCACACACACACACACACGCTGAGCTGGCACAAGCTCCTTCTCCACCCGGCTCCCCCCCCCCTCAGCCTCATTCCTTCCTCCTCCCCTGTCTCCCCTGTAATGAACGCAGACATACCGGCACCAGGTCGGACGTGTCTCCCACGTACCCGCCTTTGCACGTGTCCGCACGCCGCCGCCTGGCTCACCTGGACCCACCTGTCCAGTCCCTCGTCTTTTCCGGAAGGCTCGCTGACTCCTGCCCAGAGCCGCGGTGGAGGGAGAGCCTGGCATTTCAGTTTCCTCAGTCTGGGCACTCCCCGGAGAGCTCACCTGTGCCCACTGAGTACAAATTCAGTATTTCAGTGTAAAGGGCTGAAGGAGCTTGAACGAATGCGGTCGGCATTTTGATGTTTTGAGATGAGAGGGGAAGGGTACGCTGGCGTTGAGATTTCTGTGGAACATGAGAGAGGCCCACTGAGCAGCTAGAAATGAAACGCTCGATTTCCAAATTCAGCTGTGTCCTCGCAGAGAAGAGATTTAAAGCCGGGGCAGGGGGTGTTGGGGGCGGGCATCCAAGGGAAAGAATGTGAAGGTTGGAGCTGCCTTACGCGGGAATGGTTTCTCCTTCTAGACTTTCAGTTACCAAGTTCATAGCTATAATGTATTCACAAGGTGTGTGGAAGCTTCTTTTACTACTAAATGGCACCTTTCCTCAAGGCATTGCGTTTAAGCAGATAGCATGGCACACACAGTCCCGAGCCGGGGAGAATCTCATTCTGCTACTGTGCCCACTACAGGCTGCTTATCCGCCCAGAAGTGGTCCTGTCGGCGGCCAGGTATGAGCTAGACGTCCATGCCTTTGGCACAGTTCATGCATCTTTTACTTTCGTTTTCATTCGTCAGCATTAGGAAAACGACTTCTGGTGGCCCCAGCTTTCAGAATTGTCTGGATCAAATTCATCCCGGGAACACTGTCTTCCGAGTTATTAGTCACCTGTTGCTGCGGCGATGCGCCTCCCGGGAACCGTTACTGGCAGGATTTAAAAGATTGGGCTCGGGAGCGTTTTTTCCCTGTGTCCTGCAGACGCAGGCTCGCTGTCATTTTAAATTAGGAAAGATTATGGGGAGTGAAAATAAAGAAGGCATGGTTTGTTGCAAGCGTTTTGATCATTTCATTACAATGTGTGAAGTGAAAGTGCCGTTTTTCGAGACCCTTAAAAACAGCCTTCAGGATTAACTTCCGTTTCCACAAACACAATTCACCAAGGTTTGCTTGCAGCGTCCGCAGCCTCAGAATCACACTTACCATGGAAAAGTTTCAGAAATCATACCTGAAGATTGGAAGAAGCTAAATAAAAATGCCTAGGAATGATAAAACCCT
>NW_017732462.1:497703-505754 GCF_001890085.2 Hipposideros armiger | reverse complement strand
CAAATGCATAAGCACACAGAAATAGTATTTCCTTTTCTATAAAAAATCTGGGATTATATTGAATATTACTTTGCAGCGTCTTGTTGACTTTTTGTTCTGAAACATATTAATTCCTTGGAGACATATTTATATCAAAATGCTTTATTTTAAGAGATGCATAGTTGTATGGAATGGATGTGCTATAATTCATTCAAACGTCAACTGTTCTTAATAATTCTGTTTATTTCTGAGGTAGGATGTGTGTCTGCATGTGCTTTTTCTTATTTTTCATTTTTATGTTTTGCCACTACACTCAGTGTTGCATAAATATCCTCTTATTTGGTATATTATTTCTGTAGAAATAAATTCCCATACTTAGTAATATTTCTGGACTAAGAGATGTATGCATTTTAAATATTAATATGTTTAAAAGTTGTAGCATTTTAAAAAAAGTTGTAGCATTTTGTTCTGCAAACAGCAAGGTGCCCGCCTGCTTTTCCTTCTTGTACAAGCTGGAGCTGAACTACCTGGGTTCAAACCTCACTCAGCCATTTACTAGATGTGAGCTTTGGTCAAGTTTTTTAAGTTCTGGGTCTAAATTCTCTTATCTGTGAAGTGGGGATGATAATAGTAGCCATCCTTAGAATGTGATAAGGATTAATACAGTAATACTGATAAAGCATTTAAATTGTGCCTGGCATCATCTAGGGAGATATGTGTTTGTTAAATAAAGTTTAAAACTATAAATGTATAAACTTTGCTGTCGAATTGCTTTTTCAAGATGTATTTCCCTAATCCTAGGATGTTGAGCCACTTGCTGTGTTGCTAGAACATCAGTGTTCTCTTTTCCTATCCTATTCTTATCCTAGTTAATCAGACTCTCCTGACTCATTCAGAGCAGGTCATGGTTCCGTTGCTCATCTTTTGAGAGTTTTCCCTACCTTTACATTCCAGTTTTATCAATTGTGGTTTATGCTTTTTAAGCAGTGTACATTCTGTATTGTCTATTATATCTGAATAGTTTTGTGATTGTGAGTGAATATTGGTGATAAATGCGGTAAAGCCACAGCAGTTGGATTTGAACGATTTGAATCTGTCTTTGAGTCACCTCAGAGCAGCCTTTATTCTTTCTGATTCCTGATGAAGGCAGGGTCTTGACCTGTTCTGTTCATCAGGTATTCCAAGTGCCTAGGAGAGGGTCTAGCACGTAGTATGTACTCTTAAAACAAATGTGTGCTGAACAAATGTTTGGATTGCTCTGTTGTTCCAGAGTGACTTTCAACTTAATAAAAAGAAAAACTGAGGAAGCGAATAACAAGTTCTACAACAAACCACACTTCTGAGCTCATTTGCTGAGACTGCGCTGACTGTTCGTATTATGGATGCAAACCTACCAGTCTTGAGGTCTCAGTGCCTGGGCTGGACCCCATCCAGCCTTGGCATAAAAATCCTTCCAACCCCTCTGGGCACCTCAGTCTCAGCTGCTGCTTTTGTTTGTTTCTTCATCTCTGTTTATTTTAATTACCTCGACTTTTTCTGTCTTCCACCAGTAGAAGGATACAAGAACTGCAATGGGAAGGGCATTGTGCAAGGCGATGAGGACAAAGATCACTTGGCTACATGAAGGTCATTGAGCAGAGAAAGTCAGCCTAGAAAGCTCGATTTGCATTGTGATTCAAATGGCTTACAACTCTTTTAAAATTTTAAACTTCATTATGCTTTTTATGAAATGTTTCTCAAAGTTGGAAAGCAATAGATATTGTCAGACAAAAAAAATGGAGGAACATTTATAGAGGACAATATGCTTTGCTGTTTTTCAGAAGCTAATGTCTTTACTTTTATCAGAGTAATACATGCATGTGGGAAAAAGTATAGAGCATTATGGAATATTCTTACATGAAATATATATTTCCATAAAAAGCTGTAGTGACCTGTCTTATTTTTTCCCCACTCTAGTTTCATTCGTACAGGTTATACCTTTCCACTTTTCACTGTTTGAAGTCTTTCAGTTGGTACTGTAACAACTTTAAATAATATGCATATGCATCAATTTTTTTTTTGCTATTAGAAGTTTGTTTCCCTTTTTAGTTCCTTACTGTAATTTTCCTAGAGTTTTAGGAAGACAGTATCTTGAATCAGAAGTCCTACCAAATCCTTTAAAGGTTTGCTTGGGTATAGTAGGGAAAGAATAGAATTTGTGATCTAAATGCGTAGATTGAATTTCTTCTGCTTATTTGCTGATTAACTGCGGGGGAAAAAAAACGTTATACAAAATCTTAGAAAGTCAGCTTCCTCACTTATAAAGTGGTAGTAACAACACTTTCCTTAAAAGATCACTTTAAGGATTACATTTTTAAACATGTGAACATTGTTTGAAAATCTTAGGTTCTACACAATGTTAAGTCTTGTAGCTTTTAAAAACAACACATTCACATTCATTTTATTTCAAAATCCTCAATAAGAGATGGGTTGAACTAATTATTTCCCTTATTCCAATACAGAAATGGAAATAATTAATCATGTTTTAATCCCAGTCCAAAATTATTTTGTACGGAAATAGGGAATTCTCAGACCTGGATTATAACCATGAAAGGTCAAAATGCTTAAAAGTTAATGCATGTAAAATCCATGACAAAAAGTTGGTGGCAAGTAGCTAACATATATATATATATATATATATATATATATATATATATATATATATATATATATATATATATATATATATATATATATATATGTTTGGGGTTTTTTTTTTTACACAGAATGAATCTTTCCCTCCCTCTCTTCCCAGTTCATAGTGGTCCCAAGACCTATCAAATTTACATCTTTGAAAACTAAAACTTGCTCCCACATCCCTTCCGTTTTCCCAGCCACTACTTGACCCTGGCTCCCCCGAATTTCTGCCACAATTCACAATTTTCCCGTCTTTAATGTTGTCCTCCCTGAGCCCTCCTGATACCAGAGTATGTTTTTCCATTAAAATCCAGGTCTGGCCTTGTTCCTCTTTTGCACGGAACTCAATGAGAAGCTCAGTCTGATTCCTTGGATGCACCTGCCTCCCCCTGGACGAGTGGCCCCCTGTAGTCAGGCCTGGCTTGTCCCCGCAGTGGTGGGTCTGCCTACCCTGCCCAGACAGCACCTCGTTCTGCCGGCTTGTCGTCTATGGAGCTACTCTTTCTGTCTTACTCTGTCAGATTCATGCTCGCCTTTCCGCCTCTGCACACACTCTGCCATCAGATGGAAACACCCCTCCTCTAATCCACCTCTTGTTTTCATTTGCTGTCTAATAATGGCCTGATCGTTCAAGGAAAATGGACGAGGTCTCTCCTCCTTAGCAAAACGTCCCTGACCGTTTTATTAGGTGTGTCACCTATGTTCCCCTCGCCTCCTGGGATTGGTTCTATCATAGCACTTGCAACTGGCGTCATAATTGCTTATTAATATATTTTCAAAGATCAGTTTAGTGTACTGTTTAAAAATGGAGACTGGTTGGATTGTCAGGATGGAAACCACATAATTTAAAGCAAGTTACTTTTATTTACTGCACCTCAGTCTTCTAATCTGTAAAATGGGAATAATGATTGTATCTACCTCATATGGTTACTGAGGGGATTGAAAAGCAATACATGTAAAATATGTAAATTAGGGGTGGACATATAGTAAGTACTAAAGAATAGTTACCTATTTTCTCTTTTTTTTTTTTCGTTTTTTTTTAACTTGTCCAGTGTTCAGTGATGGTGAATTGTGAACAGAGATGAGCATGTGAGTGTGAGGTTGGGTATGTTTTACCCAGGCGCCTCTGATCATGTTCACATATATTTTATAATTGTGTATAGTCATTCTCTAGGCTGCTTGTTACATATTAACTGGATTTACAGTTAGGTGTTTTGCTTTAAATACTGATTTGTGAACTAGTTGAATAATCACTAATACGTACATTTAAAAAATACTCTGAGAATTAAAATTTTGGTGGCTTCTGGAATTATGGGTGATTTCTGACTAATAGTTCAGTAACGCAAGATGCCATAAGAAGGGAAAATGATTGTATTGATGATGATAAACCATTTCCTACTCTATATCGTTTAGCTTTTATTAATAAATTGCATTAATTTATTAAGTTTGGTAAAAAGTTTTCCTCTTTAGGAGTAACTTATTTATTGCTTCAATTTACAATAGTTTCCATACAGTCTGAGCCTTTCCGGGTTGGTCTCTGCTGCCCCCCCCCCCGGGCTGGGCTCCTGCCTTATAGCACAGCTCTAGGAGAGAATAAAGAGTCCTGCTCTTAATCATGTGCCACATCAAAGAAGGGGGAAAATAAGATATTTTTATCTAACTCTTGAATTTCTGTCCCTCAAAATGTAAACAATAAAAAACCCTTTGCATTCTCTTTGAGTCATCTTCTGAATTGTGACCATCTGTATTTAAATATTTGGACAGCCTCATCCGTCTCACACATGACTATGTGATGGCCACTTATATGGGATGAAGGACACATGTGTCTCATGAGGACTTTGTGTTAAAATCCTCCAGTGAGAATGGAAACCATTGTGTACCTAGTCTTTGCACATGGCAAAACTGAAGCTTTTCTAATGTTCCCACCACTCTCAATAATTGGACTTGTCAAGCACACACAGCCTTATGGATAGCTATCATTACCATTCAAAGTGAGGTCATCCCCGTAGCTAGTTAATAATTAAGAACGTAAGTGCCTCCATGTAGTCTCTGGGGATATAAGGACAATGAACAAAATCACCACTCTTAAGGAAGCGGGGATGTAATAAGAAAGAGAAATATAATTTAAAATTTGATAGTACAATAATTTAGGGAGGATTAGTGTTACATAAAAGGTAATGGGCATTCTCGTTTTCATCATCAATTCAATATTGCTACATTATCCTGTCAAAATCATAATGATCTGGTTGACATATTTTTAAGCAGGAATGCTCTTTTTTTGTTATTATAGTGTTTGTTTTCCTTTCNGGTTGAAAAAATAAGGTAGACACATCTTGTCTTTTTTCATTCACTGTCTCAAGAAATAGTTATTGAACATTGAAATTCTAAGCTAGAACTAATGTAAATAGCCAAAAAGGGGCCATTAATAATATTGAGAGGAAGGTGAGTGAAAGAGTAACAAAAGTCAGGGTAAACTGTGGAAAGATTTTTTGTTTTTATTCCCAGTTGCGGCATTCCCCAGTCGTGCGGTGCTATTTCTGGGTTCCGCAGCGGGCAGGAAGCAGAGAGCAGTTCTGATTCCTCCCCACTATCTGAAGAAATGGGCCTGTCTTCTGTCACGGTCCAGCTGCTCCCCCCTGATCCACTGTGAGTGAGTCAAGGTCAGGACAGTGGGAAGGATTTCACTGAGTCCAACTTCCTCCAGCAGCCGGGACACGGTTGTTGTAAAAATCTCATAAACTAGGTACACGCTAGGATTTCACATTCATGGTGATGAGACCTGAAACCAGACTGAATAATTCTGGAAGATTCCCTCTGCCTGTTCATTACGTTGTCCTCAAATCTCCTAAGTGTAGGAATCGCAGGTAGTTTGCGGGTTGCCTTGTGTTTTCTCTGCTCCTCCAGCTGATTTAGTTAATGGCTTCACGCTCATCCTAGCTGGTCTTTGTGTTTCCGTGTTGTAACAGCCAGAAGCACAGGTGGCATCATGGACTTGTGGTTGGCATGTGAAGAGGGAGGGAGGACAGCCTAGCGGGAACAAGCCCTTTCCCTGTGGGGTTTGCCCGAATCTCATAGTTGAGCTGAGTTACCCTGGAGGACACCCAGCTGGTGTTGCGGAGTTGCTTGATGTGCGGGCTTTCTCACACATCTGGTGTCATAAGTGCAGTGGTGTTGTAGAGGAGTATTCAGAGTAGAGGAGACAGACACACCAGAGAGTTTTCCCAAAACGCTAGATTGTGTGGTAGCTCTATTTTTAATTTTATTGAGGAGCCACCATACTGTTTTCCATAGTGGCTGCACCATTTTACGTTCCCACCCACAGGGTACAGGGTTCTAATTTCTCCACATCCTCTTCAGCATTTGTTATCTTTTGTGGGTTTTTTTGATAATAGCCATTTTAATAGGTGTGAGGTGCTTTCTCATTGTGATTGTGATTTGCATCATCCTGCCCATTAAGGGATGTCGAGCAGTTACCCATGTATCTGTTGGCCATTTGTATGTCTTTGGAGAACTGTCTGTTCAAATCCTTTGCCCATTTTTGACTCAGATAGTAGAATTCATTAATATTTATTGGTGCGCAAATTATTTTACAATTTTTTTATCATTTTCTCAATTGCCATTATGTCTGGATTCATTTCCCCTAATCCAGTCTCTATTTTGCTTATTTGTAATTTGTCTTTTACAAATCACTCCTGGTATCTATTATTCTGTTTTATGTATTACCTTTTTCAAATAAACTACTTTTATTTTGTTACTTGTCTCTACTGTTTTGTTGTTTTCCTCTAATTCATTGATGATTGCCCTTATCTGTATCATTCATCTTGGTCTCTTAGAATAGAGTCTAGAACATGGTAAGCTCTCAGTTCACATTACTTATTATTGTTGTTGGCTAACCTTCTTTCCTTTAGCCTCAGACTTCCAAAGTTGTCAGTGTTAGCAGTTTGGTATGCATTGTCACACACTTTTCCCTATGGTCATGAACAGGACAAGCACAAATGCATAAGCACACAGAAATAGTATTTCCTTTTCTATAAAAAATCTGGGATTATATTGAATATTACTTTGCAGCGTCTTGTTGACTTTTTGTTCTGAAACATATTAATTCCTTGGAGACATATTTATATCAAAATGCTTTATTTTAAGAGATGCATAGTTGTATGGAATGGATGTGCTATAATTCATTCAAACTTCAACTGTTCTTAATAATTCTGTTTATTTCTGAGGTAGGATGTGTGTCTGCATGTGCTTTTTCTTATTTTTCATTTTTATGTTTTGCCACTACACTCAGTGTTGCATAAATATCCTCTTATTTGGTATATTATTTCTGTAGAAATAAATTCCCATACTTAGTAATATTTCTGGACTAAGAGATGTATGCATTTTAAATATTAATATGTTTAAAAGTTGTAGCATTTTAAAAAAAGTTGTAGCATTTTGTTCTGCAAACAGCAAGGTGCCCGCCTGCTTTTCCTTCTTGTACAAGCTGGAGCTGAACTACCTGGGTTCAAACCTCACTCAGCCATTTACTAGATGTGAGCTTTGGTCAAGTTTTTTAAGTTCTGGGTCTAAATTCTCTTATCTGTGAAGTGGGGATGATAATAGTAGCCATCCTTAGAATGTGATAAGGATTAATACAGTAATACTGATAAAGCATTTAAATTGTGCCTGGCATCATCTAGGGAGATATGTGTTTGTTAAATAAAGTTTAAAACTATAAATGTATAAACTTTGCTGTCGAATTGCTTTTTCAAGATGTATTTCCCTAATCCTAGGATGTTGAGCCACTTGCTGTGTTGCTAGAACATCAGTGTTCTCTTTTCCTATCCTATTCTTATCCTAGTTAATCAGACTCTCCTGACTCATTCAGAGCAGGTCATGGTTCCGTTGCTCATCTTTTGAGAGTTTTCCCTACCTTTACATTCCAGTTTTATCAATTGTGGTTTATGCTTTTTAAGCAGTGTACATTCTGTATTGTCTATTATATCTGAATAGTTTTGTGATTGTGAGTGAATATTGGTGATAAATGCGGTAAAGCCACAGCAGTTGGATTTGAACGATTTGAATCTGTCTTTGAGTCACCTCAGAGCAGCCTTTATTCTTTCTGATTCCTGATGAAGGCAGGGTCTTGACCTGTTCTGTTCATCAGGTATTCCAAGTGCCTAGGAGAGGGTCTAGCATGTAGTATGTACTCTTAAAACAAATGTGTGCTGAACAAATGTTTGGATTGCTCTGTTGTTCCAGAGTGACTTTCAACTTAATAAAAAGAAAAACTGAGGAAGCGAATTACAAGTTCTACAACAAACCACACTTCTGAGCTCATTTGCTGAGACTGCGCTGACTGTTCGTATTATGGATGCAAACCTACCAGTCTTGAGGTCTCAGTGCCTGGGCTGGAC
>NW_017732462.1:482728-494544 GCF_001890085.2 Hipposideros armiger | reverse complement strand
ATTTCGCTAGCCATACCATGTGCCCCTGTTTTTCTGAACTTTTTAAGTTCTTTGAATAAGACTTTCCCTTTCATGACTTTAACATTTGGTTTTCTTCTCCAGGGGCACACATTCCTTTCATATTCACGTAATTTTTACTCCTCCACTGGTCCTTCCAGTACCCTTATTAACTTGCTACTGTTGTCTTTCTGACATATTTAGGTCACATTTGATGACTCTGCTACAAAGTTTCACATCACCACATACCACTGGGCTATGGTACTTATTGCTCTCAATTAGAATTTCTTGTTGGCTGTCAGCTTTCCCAAGCCCCTGTAAACCCTGTGATGTCAGGGGGCTTGCTCTCTGACCATTGTGTCACTCATGTCCTATGTAGTGCTTGTAATGTAGTAACCTTTATATAAATAATGAAATCAGATATTCACTCCATATGTAAATGATACTATAATGTTAAGTGAGTGCTTACAGTGTACAATTTAGTGCTATGTGATTTATACGTATCAGTCTTATTTAACTTTCAGAAAGTGCCATTATCATTCCTAGTATGGGGACTGGTTATTTTATAACCCTCTTTTAGGTTTGGCAACTCACTCAAGGTCATAAAGCTCAAGTGGCACAGCCAGAACCAAAACTGTGCAGTCTGACGACTAAATAAACACACTTGTATGCAATGAATATATATATATATATATATATACATATATATATATACATATATTTAGCTGAGGCATCCTGCCACCTGTTGGCAGCTCAGTGGCAGCTCAGCTCAGGCTGGGAATCTAACCGGTGACCCTGTTGCTCAGAGCTCACACTTTTGAAGGAGCTCGTAACCAACTGAGCCTCTTAGCTGGCGCTTGCAATGACTATATTAATCTTTGATGTTTAGGAGAATAATTAGTACTAGGTTAAAATTTGCATTTCACCCTTATGATTACTAGTATCAATAAAATCATGTCCTTTCACACATTTCCATAATGTTTTGGACAACAGGTATTTTGTGACAATAAAGATATGTGGCCATTCCCACACTAGAAGAAGCTTTAAGAAAATTGCACAAGCATAACTAAAAATAGACATGGAAAATATTCCTGTGAAATTATTGCTTCATAGTTAAGAAGATAGATATATGACCATCTCCTTTATAGTTTTTTTTCTAATAAAAGATGGAACAGCACTGTCTTTGAACTATACATTTTCTAAGTATGAGGCCCAGGTGACAGTGAAGTATAAGATAGATATGGAAATTGATTGATTGATTGATTATGAGTGCTCAAGAAGCTCTATAGGATTGCTGCACACTGGTCAATATATAGGGCTGGTCATCTATGCACCATAATTGAATATGTAGAAACAGTTTTATATTTGTATTTGTTTGTTATTTATATTACTACCCATGGTTATTATAGAATTTTAAAAAAAGTTCCAAGAGAATTAAAAAATAGCAAAACTTTTTGTTTACTATATAAAAACCCATGAAGAATAGAGTTGTTTTTATAATACATTTTCTTCAGATTTATTTTTATCTCTGTTATCCCTCTTGTCTTCCAAAACAAATGATAATGGCTTCAGAAGTTATAGAGATAGCAAATGAATAGCACATCAATCTCCATTTTGTTATCTTTATGTGAATTACTTTTTATACTAATCTTTTTGACTATCATGATCCTCTTTCTCTATTCATCAAATGTTTACTCAAGCAGCTCAGTGGTCCTTGTGGAAACAGTCATAGGTGTCTCCAAGGGAAAAAAAAAAAAGAAATGTTAATTCTAGGGCTCTCAAAGGATGGCTTCTCCAGAGGCAGATGGTGGAATGGATATTTGTGTTAACATGATTTATTAAGGATTGGCTCCAAGGAGAAACTAATATGGAATTGGGTGGGGGGCAAGACAGGAAATGGATGAAGTCAAACACTGGTGCGATTTTAGGCGGCAGTGCTGTGGAGGGCAGCTTCATCCTGACCCGGCAGGGGCTCCGGGGTAGCTTGCATGCTCCCAGACCCCTCGCTCATTGTCTACGGTTATTCGAGGGGGGCCAGCCATTCCAGGCTTCCCTGCTCCCTGCCTGTGGACGAATGGTGTTAGGAGAGCCCCACAAGACAGTAGCAAGTATGGCCGACGGTGGGAAAAGCCCATGTAAGTGACAAGAGAAGAGCACAGGAAATGAGAGGGATGAAAGGGCGGCAGGTCTGGGCGCCGCCAGCGTTCACAGAGGGCTCTATGACATAGGCGGAAGCTGCGTCTGTGTCTGTATTAGCTTCCTACGGCTGCTACAGGAAAGGACCACCAGCTGGGTGGCTTCAAACAATAGAAATGGACTGTTTCAGAGTTGTTGAGGCTAGAGTTCCACAATCAAGGTGTGGCAGGACCAGGCTTCCTCCAAAACAAGCGCAGGGAGATCCATCCTGGCCCCTTCTCGCATCTGGTGGTTCCACGCAACCCTTGGCGTCCTTTAGCTTGTGGAGCCATCACTCCAACCTCTGCCTTCCAGCCATATGGCTGTCTTCTCCTGAGCGTCTGTCTTCATTTGATGTCCTCTTCTTAAAGGAACAGCAGTCAGATTGGATTACAGCCCACCCTAATGGAGTATGACCTCAACTTAACTTGATGACACCTGTAAAGGTCCTATTTCTAAATGATGTCACCTTCATAGATACCCAGCGTTAGGACTTCAACGTATCTTTTTAGGGGCCGCAATTCAACCCACAGCAGTGTCTGCTAGATATGTACTCAAATTCACAGGAAAAGTACGTGTGTGCCACTGTGTGTTCTGGGATTCTAACCATGTTACTGCAGATTTCACTGCTAAATAATAATAAAGTAATAATGCTTTTTTATTAAAAATTTGTCATGAATTGATGTTTCAATAGTTATGAAATGTTTTTCAGTGGACAGCATTAAACATTCAGTTAGATAAGAAAACTAAATAGCGATACGATATTTTTCCATGAAAGGATGCAATATTATTGTCATCTTCTTCATACCCCAAAGCAAGTAGAAAGTACAAATGAAATGAGGCCCAAACAATTTCTCTCTGTTATAGACTTCATATTATTTGAGGCCCTGTATGTATTACTAATTTAAATTTTTAATTACCACAATATCGTTATCACATGCAAATATCAGTTCAATCATATTATCCAACAGATTGTCCATATTTAAATGTACCCATCTTTTGCACACAGTTATCTTTGAGGCCGCTAATTTTCAAACCAAATGCAGTGCTGACAAATTGCATTTAATGTCATGTCTCTTAATTTTCCTTTGATCTGGAAGAGTCCCCTTCTCTTATTTTGGTCTCTCACGGCATGGATATTTTTGAATCGTCTAAGGTAGTTTTTTTTATAGAATGATTTTTCTAGTTATTTCCACATGATTATTAGATTTAGTTAACTTTTTTTTTCTTTTTGCAAGAATGCTTCACAGACAATAATGCTTATTTCCAATGCAAAGTAAGTAATATCACGTCATCTGCTATTGGTCATGCTAGGCGTGGTCACTTGGTTACTGTGATGACCGCCAGTCCTCTCCATTTTAAAGGTAAACGTGTCCCTTCATAATTATAAGTAATATTATGGGTGATACTTTGGGATGATATGAATATGCTGTCAGAATGGTTTTGATACTCATTGATGATGCTTAATGGACTGAAGTATTAATTTTGGTGTTGGCGTTATGATTTTCAATTTTAGTGATCCTTTCTATGGTATTAACTGCATTCCTCTACAAATAAGAGGTTTTCACCCTCCCTTTCCTCTTCCAATTTTCTTGCTCTCTTTGTCACATTATTGTAGACTCACGAACTCTTATATTTAATCCCCTTTTTTTAAAATCCAGAGATTAGCAAACTGCAACCCACCCACTGAATACAGCCCACCAACTTTGTATGGACTGTGAGCCAATGTTGGTAGCATTTTTTAATAGTTGGAAAATATATAGAAAAATACTGTTTCATGACACAATGAAAACTGTGAAATTCAAAGAGGATGAGTAGAGGAAGATATGTGACCTGAGCCCAGTCAGAGCTGGACCAGGGGAGGGGAAGTCCCATATCAGAGAAGGATATGGCTGCTGCCACGGAAGTGTGACAGGGACCAGGGAGAATTGCCTTACCCTCTTCTCGTCCCCTGCCCTCTGATCGGCTACATTTGCAACCCGCTGGTCTAATCCTGTCAGCAACCAACTGTCAAAGGAGTCCCTGGGGTCAGCCCCCAGGACCTCCAGTAAGGCTGCAAATGGATATGGGTGGGAGGTCGGTACGAATGAGGAATAGCCAGCATTCTGAAAGACAGGGATTTCTACAGAATAAAGTGGCATAGATGGTGGTCCAGATCAGGTGTCATTTTTATAATGAAATTAATATGACCTCACTGTACATTTGTAAATCCTAACTTCTAACATGAAATGAAATATAGAACACATGGCAGTGAAAAGTATTTAATTTACTCATATATTATTTCAATGCATATTTGCAAGCATGCCAAATTCCAAGTCTTATCAAGAATTTCAGGATATTTGAGAACTGTGCTTCAAAAGATTGAAAAATGGACCATTTTGTATCTAAAAGCCTTAACGATTACTTATTGAGCACCTTTAATATAAATATAAATCACAAGTAATTGATATGCATTGCTCGTACCATTGAGATATTCTTATTAGTCTCATTCTGTGGAAGAAGAAGCCGAGAGAGGTGATTATTCTCAGATTTCATAGCTAATACATGCCAGGACTTGATTGAAACACATTTGCTCATCTCCCATCATTCTATATTAGCATCCTCCTTCCCCTTTGAAATTACATTATTCCAAGTAATGGTGGCTCATACAATGATAAAAGCATGGGTGGTGGGGAAATACAGCCCAGAAAAATGACTTCCTTCACGAGATGTGAGCTTTATCCACATCACAGTGGAACATGATTTAACATTTATGTAACATCTGTCATCTTCTTACTTAAAGAGATTGTTAAAAATCATGTTCCTCTGTAGAACGTATTTCTCCCAGGGATTTCATAAATGAACCTCACCAGCTAATTTTTCACTCTTCCAAAATGTGAAAGGGTCTGTGGAGAGAAATAAATAATGGAAGGGAATGAAGGTAGGTGAGAGTCCATCCACTTTGGCTCTGAGACTACATTTCACGGTTACTTTCATTATTTCCTGCAAGCACAAAATTTTCAGTGATTATAAACCTGGAACATGTAGTTACTAGGTGTTGCAGGCCTTGTCTTGTTCCCAAGGCGCTTTTCAAATGTAAGTATGGCACACGTGTATCTACACACACAAAGAGGCTGTCACCTGCTATTTGACGTGACTCACAAAGTAGCCCCCCTCCATGCATTCAGAAATAAAGCCCAACTTCTCCTTACAAAATGTTGTTAGGAGCAAATTTGTATAACATGATTCCTCTAATGTACCTTTTATGTTTGGCTTCTACCCTTGTGCTCTCTTGAAATGTCAAGCCCTGGTGCGAATGACAGTGGCTGGCTCAGCCCACTGATTTCTTGTTGGACTAAAGGATCAATTCTAACACATGATTGGACTAAAAAAATGTAAATCGTCAGGAATAATTTCAAATGAAAGTTTCCAGCCTGAGTCACTAAGATGTCCTATGGAAGGTGGTTGCTTGTTGTGATTATCAGATTCACATTTCTCTATTTTAGTGATAATAACATTGATTTTGGGTTTCCTTTTTGGATGTTTTCCATGATGAGATTCTATAACCAGTGACAAAGACAAGAAGAAGAATATACATATCAGAATATTTCAATCTCCCTGCCAAAAGTAGGCACCAAGTACTATTGAAACAAGATTATTTCTGCTTGTTGATAGAAAATGATAGATCTTGTTTAATTGGAGTGACCTGGCATTGGTCCTTTTTTTTTTTCAGGAAATATCTGTGGTAGCTTGCCTTCCAAGTACACTAATGCCACTCCCCATGAAGAGGTGGAGTCTGTTCCTCCTACTATTTTTTCTTGAGTTTTAAAAGGATTCTGTAGAAAATAATATATTTTATTTCAAATTAGGAACCCTATTATGTATACTGATTTTGAGGAGGAAAGCATTTTGGCTAATTTTTTTTCTTTTCATTTGAAAACAAAATACACAACGGGTTTGTAATTAGTAACATCCCATCATGTCATAGAAAATGAGCTAAATCCAGAAACCCATGAACTCATTGATGGCTCCGTGTGTCAGCAATACATTTTATCTCCCCTTTGGTGGATGGGGCATGTGTAGTAAAGCCATGATTTCCTGAGCACAATTCAACCAGTAAATTGTTTACTAACAGCAGACAGTAGCAGGAGCTAACTTTCTATCAATCACAAGCTTCTCTTTCCTGTCATTGTGCTGAGACAGCCTTGGGGTAACCAGGGAGCTCAGTGAAAATGCAGGGTCCCTAAGCAAGGTGGTTTCTACGCTAGAGGACTGTGTTTTTCAGTAGGCCCATGAGTATGTGGATCAAGATTTAGCTAAAGAGCTTGGCAAACAGAAAGCTTAATGATTTCTGCCCAAATCACTATATTTAGAGGAAAATTATACTGCCTGTTGATAAACACCTGGAGTGTCGAGGTGGTGATTCTCAAGCCCATAGAACTATCCGAGTGCAAGGGCAGTGGGTGTGAGGGGAGCTTAGTGCTCCTTTGCTATGAACTTCTGATTTCAGACTTTCCTTTTGCAAAGAATGGGAAAAGGATTTAGCTACAATCATCTGCGTACAGCGGATATTTCCTCCTGGAGGCCGGTGCATTTTCAGAAGAAGCAATGGACATTTTCTTCACTAGAACGCAGCCCTGTAGGTTCAGCTACATATCCGGGACTCAGAGAAAATTAACTGTAGCTAATACCGTTCATTACCTGAGATCCCACCTTTGGCCCTGCCCAGCCCAGGTCGGAACTATTACAATTTGTTAAGACCGGATTAGGTGCCATAAATGCGATTTTGGAATGTGATGTTGAAAGTATACCACTTTTTTTCTTGTTTAATTCCTTCAAAATTCTCCATTTAGGTTTTGTATCATTTTAATTTTTAAAAATTTTTTTGTATTATTTAAGCCATTCAACTAAGGCGGTTCTCAAGCCTTTCAGAAAATTAGAATCATTTTGGGGGCTTTTAAAAAAATACCAGTTGCTGAGCCTGACACTCAAAGATTGATTTAATTGATTAGAGATAGGGCCAAACCTCCTCAGGAGATTTTAAGGTGTATTTAAGGCCTAACCACTAAATATCCTGTCTTTGCCCATTATTTTCTACAATTGTGTGATGAACAATTGTTGGCCTCGGTACAGGGAGCAATTGATTGTACCAGAAACAGTTCATTCGGAGTGTTGCCTGCTACTGTCTGGGTATTGTCACCCCTCCCTCTGTCCTCCTTTCCTTCTTTCTTCCTTCCTCCCTTTCTTCCTGCTGTTTTCTTCTTTTTCTCTTGTTATTGAGGAAATTAAATTGATATTCAGCAGTTAGGTCACTCTTACATTGATGCTACACTCTGAAATTTTCATTTCATTTAAGAAGTATATCTATAATAGATACAGACAGTGGCTATGAGAAAATTGAAGAAAGAAAAAAACAAAAAGACTGAAATTAGAAGTTTAGAACTAGTCCCTTGAGACTTTTAGGCTTAATTTCTAATTTCTTTTAGAAAATGTAATCTCAACTTTTCACTTCCTTTCTTGACATACAGTTGTATGGCTTTTCTATTAAATATAGATTTGCCATCCTTATATCTGTAACTGATCATGAAAAGTGGTACAAATATTTGAAGTTTTATGATTTTCCTAAGACTTGGGCTCAAGTGACAAAAAATTAAAACATGACTTAGCTATGGGTATCATTTTTTGTTTTCTTTTCATCACTATAAGTAATAACGAGATTAGGCAGAAAAATTAATTTCAGAATATGTATATGCATTTTATTTTTGTTTTCATTATGAAATGCATGGTGTAAATCAAGGAGTAAGAAAGCTGCTCCCTAATCTTATAGACTGTTGTTTGCTACACATTTCTTCATTTTCATTATTAATTTGTTGATTCACAAGGATATACCGAGTCCCAACTAGTTAGAGATACGTGTATATTTAAAATAGATCATGTCATTGCCATTATACATTTTGTGTTCTGTTTGGTGGAAGACGATTTGTTGATTTCCTGGTTAACGAATTTGTGTTTGCTTTTAATGGCTTAATTACTTTCCCCATCTCTCAAGCCATCATGCCTAAATGCAGTGCTCTCTGGCAGCTGCTGATTTTTTCAAGTAATCTCAGTTACGGATATGACCCGGTCGGTATATGTTTTATTTCCCGTGATGATTTTTAATCAATCATGAATGCCGATTACATGCAGAGTAAAATTTAATATTATACATTATTTCAGAGATGATGTTCCGTAATTAAAAATATATAGCGTTTGCTTATCGCCAAGCTATCTGGGAACATGACCTATACTGAAGATGTAAACCTTGCAGCTCTGTTCTAGAGCAGCTGGTAGCCATTCAGCCACAGAAATGAAAACTGAGATATTGCAGCTTTACTGTTAAATGGTAGCCTTGGCCCCAGGGAGCAGAGCGTTTCTGTTTGTACAGGAAAATTGCTTGGTAGTGACAGAGATTCATTTCAAACATTTCATGAAGTTTTGTGTGATTTCCCAAGAGCTCTCTCCAGGGGTCAAAGAGGAACAGGGAAACACAAACCTGGCCCTTCTAGTCTTGCTGGAAGGGAAGAAAATTAATATAGGGGACTCTGCGCTGTCTCCCTTTCACTCAGGAGAACAAGCCCTTGTATTAGGAGCTGTTTCTTTTTGAGACCCTTCCGCCTCCACCCACGTTTGCTGCCCAGCTCCCTGGCGCTGTTATGACAATGAATACTAACGGGCCAATGACAATAACAGGAGCATCGCCCTTTTCGGTCTTCTTCATGTGATTCCAACATGTGTTTGGTAAACCAAGGGGGTCAGCAGTGTCTCCCCTGCCTCCCACGTGCCTGGCACCACGGAAACAGTCACATCGTTTCTGGTAAAATTTTAATAACTTTTAATGGAAGCTAATAAAAATACATAGTAGTTTAATAATTGGTTAAAGCAGGAAAGTGTGATATATAAACGCTGTTAGCGTGGAGACTCATTTTCATGGTGGGAAGATAACAGAAAATATAACTTCTTTGGGAAGGTAATTTGAGAGATTTATCACAGTTAAATGGCAATACTGTCACCCAGAAACCGCATTCCTAAGGATTTATTTTTAGGACATGTATGGCAGCACTCTTTAAAATGTTTAAAAAGTTGGGAATCATAAATATCTAAAGTACATAAAAATACTTGGTTAAGTGAACAATGATACTTGGATATAAGGAAATGCCAGACAACTGGTAAAAATTATAAGGAAACTCTATGTGTGTACTCTCATAGAACCTGTAAAACATGCTGATAATTGAAACAACAAGATGCAGGAAGTTAAGTAGAGTTTATTCTAATTTGTGAAAAAATAGCAGGTGTATGTGTGTGTCTGTGTGGTTATACATATTCAAACAAATACGTTTAGATTTGTGTACACATAGATTACTCACAAAACCCAAGAGAAGCTGCCAGTGAAAAGAACTGGGTGGCCCTGTGACTATGCAAGGAGGGGAGACTATTTTCTTGTAAATGTTGTACCATTGAAATGTGTTGCTTTATCAAAAATAATTTAAATTTCTTTTAACATCATTGCAAAGCAAAAATATAAATTAAGCCTATTGTAATTCAGGGCTTTTCATTTCCTTTTGTTGTTGAACATGTAGAAATCACAGTATATGTAATTTGTTCTCTTTGATGCCTTTCAGAAACTTTCAGGTCCCAGGCACCTTTAATTTGGAAAACTCAAATTCAGAAAGTTTATTGTTGGAAATAATTGTAATTCAGTGGGTGAGATGTCCCTATAAATATTTTTAAACAGAATGAGCAATTAAATTAACATTTTGAATTAAGTAATGTTTGTTCTTATTTTAACAACTCATGACTCAACCATTTTAAAAGATCCGTTTCTCTAAGTAAATTTGTTTAAAGATTCCTCTTAAATGACTATACACAGCCAGTAATTTTGGATCCTTTTTACTTACTCTCTTGAGTCATACTGTCAAGTGCCATGTGACCAGTTCAATGAGGACATTTCAAGTAGTATCATTTAGCATTGGAAAACCTTACTCTTTATTCTGAAAAATTAAAAGCCATGTTTATTTAGAGTGGAATATAATTTAGGCTATTCATGAAAATAGAGGAAGGGAGAAAATGAAAGTATTTTTTTATAAAAAATAATTTCAGCTATCAAATATAGAAATAATAGAATTAGAAAAATTCTTTTCGAAACACAATATAATAATTGATTCAGACAAGGATCATCAACAGATGCTAAAAAACTATAGGAAGGAAGATGTCTGAAGAAGTTGTTCAAGTGAGGCGCAAATATTGGCCCCTGGCTTATTCACTAATAACAAAGGGGAACATTCACCCGGACAATGGAAAAAACTCAGGGTCACCACCTTCACCAAGCCAGCAAACAGCATGGCCAACTTTGCAAGATGACGTGTACCCCAACATGATGCGATAAAAAGGACAAAGTCGCCCCTAGTTGATGAAGCATGGTTTATCTGAAACCTAATCCTGAGGGAAGTAGATAAACCCCAAATATAGGAAAAAAATCAACAAAATAGTATAGCCTTTACTTTGGAAAATATCTGTCAAGTAAAACAAATATTGGGTGACTCTTGTAAACTAAAAGTCATTAAATGGGCATAACGACCAACTATACCATGCCAACCTTAATTATATCTCGGATCAAATCAAACAGTTATACCAATATATTGGACCACAAAGAAAACATGAACATGAATTGATTGTAGATGATATTTTAATATTATTGTTAATTGTCTCAGATATGCTAATGGTGCTGGAGTTATGTAGAGAAGGTCCTTCTGCTTAAAAGAGGCATATTGAAGTATGTATGTCTGTAACTTTTAAATAATTATACACACTATTGGGTTACACACACATGCCTACCCATATTCATATGTTGTTTAAGTCTATATGTTTTTATTTATAAATATAATGATAAAAATTTGAATATAAGTATATATCTATATATCACTGCTATCTCTATATGTAGATAGATATATAGATTTCCAGATAAGTATAGATATCCAGATAGATAGATAGATAGATAGATAGATAGATAGATAGATAGATAGATAGAGGTTAATCCCAAAACTCATTTTTCTGACCACACCTCCTTGTATGCAGACTCCATGACTGATCTCTTCATGGATTGAAACATCATCCACATTGTAGAGAAATTGGAGAACTGAAGACCACTGTGATGGTTCTTCTCCATTTTCCCCTTCCCTGTCTAGATTTATTCTTCAGCCTTCTTTCTGTGCCTTAATCTATGCCCAGTATGCTGACCTGTAGAGACTATGCCATTGGAATCCTTCGCTTTGAAATTTTCAAAAGCTGATTTGTTTTATAATATGAGGCACAATTATTTTGTCTTTTCTGGACATTAGAGTCTTGAATATAATTATAATTGTGTTGGCACTGCTGTGAACATCATAATGTGCCAAACGCTGGGTTAGGTGTATTGAACATACCTGACACACTGCGGTCCACTAATATTAGGCACCTGTGTAGAACAAGAATGAAGGTTTTCTTTCTGTAGCTACACAGTTTCTGGATACCACTTAAGGGTTTGTGGAACATGAGTAAATTTCCATGATGAAATAGAAAGCATATGTGCTTTGCTTTGCATTAACTCTGATATGAATATATAGTATTTCTGTTATCAGGGGTGTAGAGTA
>NW_017732462.1:476559-478918 GCF_001890085.2 Hipposideros armiger | reverse complement strand
TCACCTCCTCCACACTTGGCAATGCAGGATAAATGAAGCATCTCTTTCTGCATAGCAGCTGCAACATCCTCCGACAAAATTCTCTTTAATCCATGATGTTGTGTCACATGCCCACTGCTGACTCAGTCACCGAAGTGACTGGGCTTAGCCACAGGCCATGGAGTGCGGACAGCCCATGGGGACAGCCCATGGGGACAGTGATTCGGACTGGAAGGCGAGTGGCCCCCAAATGGTTGTGAAGGCAGCACAGCTGGGTTCCTGCGGTAGATGCAGCCAGGACGGTGAGGGACGGTGTCACTCCTGACATTATACTACAGTGTGACATTATAGCGACTTGTCTTTCATAATTTAGTGGGAACCATGTCCCACCAAATGACTCATTTTACTCTTGTCAGCCTTTCAAAATATTTTGTATTTTAAAAGAGTTTTGTTTGTTTCTCAGCAGCAGAACTAAGATTCAGCTACACCTTTTACTTAAAACCCTCTGAGTCCAAATATCAGGATTTGAAGAATAGGTAGTTTTCTATTAAGCACATGATTGGTTTACAGCTTTTATTTCCTGAAGGGCTTACTTATGTGTACAGTTTTGTCTTACCTAGAGTCAATATCAACTTAAACTACTGATTGGCTCTCACATCTAAATGCCATATTATTCTATCCCTTATTATAAAAATAGAGCACAACATAGAACAGATTCTAATGTATTTATAACTCTTGCACTTCATTAAGCACTTATTTATTTTTATTAATTTATTTGTACATACATTAAAAAATCAAACATTGTGAAAAGAAGTGTTAGGGCATACATAGAAACACATACAGTCACCTTTGTATTTTNTCCAGCTTCCTTTTAAATTGAATTCTGTGGACATTTTCTTATTTTAAAACATTCTTAATAGTGTTGGGAATTTGCTAATGCAGGAATGGCTGCTTTCAGCTGTAATCTGTCCATCTCTATCTTGTGAACAGTAATTAGGATACTGATGAGAAAATAATATTGAGCTCTCCGAATAATATATCACAAGCTCTGATTTGAATCCCATTGGCTCTTTGACTTGGCAAGTATTCACATACTTTGCACTTCAGGTTCTTCATCTATAATATGGGGAATAAAATAACACCCACTTCATGCTCTTGTGGAGATGATCAAATGGATAAATGCATGTAAAGAGTGCAGAATAGTAAAAGGAAGTAGAAACCACTTGACTATGTGATCATGGTGATTGCTAGTTGTATTATTACTAGTATCTATATCATTTTTAGTCAAGTTGATTTCAGAATGGAATTCAAGATGAAAATCAGATTTATTACAGAAGAAATATATGGATGTAGAGACATTGCAACTTCATTAAGAATTACACATCCTAAAACTGTTTAGGATGTTTCCCTACTTAAACATTTCATGATACAACGATGTCTATATTACCATAAAGTGAAGATTGCCTCAAAAAGTTCAAGCAGACCTGGGCAGACCTGTGTGTCCACCTTGGCTGGTGGATGATGCAGGACTGATGCTATGTGGCTTCAGGCTAGGTCCTAAAATGCACTAAGCTTCTCCCTTGGCTAAAGCTCATTGGGAGGCCTGAACCTACCAGTGAAGTCCACCTACATGAAAACACCGATGGAGAAGAGGTGGAGCGATCCTAAATAAACTAAGAGAGGCACCTGAGGGGACTCAGGTGGTCCAGCCCCCAGCAGTTTGGGTCTTCCCAGTCTGGAGGGCAGACAGGTGAGGAAGGACAGCTAGCTGCAGTCCCCAGGCGTATAGACCACTGCAGGGGA
Source organism: Hipposideros armiger (assembly GCF_001890085.2). Lineage (NCBI taxonomy): Eukaryota > Metazoa > Chordata > Mammalia > Chiroptera > Hipposideridae > Hipposideros > Hipposideros armiger. The sequence continues at coordinate 477,136 of NW_017732462.1, read as the reverse complement.
ACTAGGGGAAGCTGCCACTTCTGAGCCCAAATTTCAGATTGTTATTTGAAATTGTGAGGTGGTGTGTTTTACAGCAATAAGTAACTGAACCAGTTCCCACCTAGCTTTTATTTCATTCATTCTGCTATAACTCATTGATCTACACTTTTATTTCCTCCAGAGGTACCAGCTTTTAAAAATTACCTTTAAAAATGAAATGTGGTAGAAATAGAAAAAAGTTCTCTATATTACTCAAAATATGTTGGATTTTTTTCTGTCTTTTCTTATTGGTGCTTTCTTCCAGAAAAGCAAATTAATTTGATATCCTCAAGCGAAACAACAAAATAAACAAACCCTGTTTAGTTAAATTGTTATCCCATTGAATGTTAAGAACAATTACGAGATAATTGCTAGTTTCATTCCATCAGCTCCAAGAGCAACTTATACTTTAAAATTTATTTGCATCTTATTTCTTTTTTGTTTCAAACAAAAGGTTTTAAAACTTTATTTATGTAAGTTGTTTCAATCTAGACTATTTTCTGGCAACAAGAGTGCCCAATACATTTATTTTATTGTCAGCTTATGCCTTCCTTTTTTT
>NW_017732462.1:464697-467784 GCF_001890085.2 Hipposideros armiger | reverse complement strand
GTTTTTCCCCTGTGAGTCCATGAGGAAGTTTAATGTTCTCAAAAGTAAAATTTCCCAAGAGGCTAGTGCCTCATTACCATTTTTCAAAAGCTGTTAGGATCTCCTGAACCATAAAATGTGATTTAATAAAAGAGAAGATACTAATTTTTTTGTAGGTGATAATTTGCTTTGTCACATAAAATTATTACTTTTGTTATTCATCTGGGGTCACCTAGGCTAAATTAATAAAACATATAATAATTTAATTTTTTAAATATTTCTGGGCGATAAGGAGCAAAATTGTTATAACAGTAAAACTAAAATATTATAAAGCAACACCTCACAAAAATATATTTATTCAAAACCTGTGATTTTTAAGAAATTTTCTCAATCTCAAATCAGGTTCACTTCATCCCGAAATAATACAGACATTACTTTTGAGTTAAGCATCACCAAGTACCATCATTGTTTTTTTTACTATCTCAAAATAAATTTACAAGTAGTATTTGTGTTAATGTAACAGAAATTTAATAAGGGAAAATGAAACACCTCAGTATTTAGTTTACATACCATGTTTGGTATGTGCTGTAAGATGTCCAGGCTATCATTGTGTCTATTCGTGTATCCGATTCCTAGATTATCCAGGGATCTCTAAGTTGTGTTTTCTTAGTTCTGTATACCACTGTGCCCAGTATGCCGTAGGTGCACGATGAATCCTTATTTATATGAATAAGCAATTCTGGGACCTGGAATATTATTCTGTCCTTGTGTGGGTGAAACACTTAGCTGCCTGCTCTAGGAAGCATTATACTTTCTTCCTGGAAGATAGTGTGAAGGAACCAGCACAGCTTGCTGTCAAGACCCCAGCAAGAAGTTTGCCTTCCTGTGCCCACCAATCCATAGCTATTATGTCCTCAACTGTGTTCCATCTGAAAGTGCTTTTAAATCATCCTATCTTTAGGATAGGTGAGACTTAACACCCTGTAGATATCACCCACGAATTCACCTTTTTTGAGATGCTACTAGGACTCCAGCAAAGCGGTGTTCTTCCTTACCGCAGTAAATCTAGTAAAATTTGCTTGACCAACAGGTTTGTCTGGTGAGCTTGGAAAATTGATGGCTGGTCCTTTTGGATGTCCCACTAAGATCTGACAGAGACATCCTCAAAGCTCTGGGTCGACGTGTCCCTCAGACTGGTCCCTTCCCTGAGACGCATGGAATCTCCCTGGGATGTCTAAGCACATTTTGTCTGAGCTCAGTTTTCTTTTCTTCAAGCTCTCAAATGTGGATTTCTTTTATTTATATGAACTGGTGCTACAACTCAGATCCTTGGAGGAAACTCCATTGTAACCAACCTCACAACAAAAACCAGTCCAATTTTTATTTTTAGGGTTTTTTTTTGTTGTTTATTTTGATGCAACGCTGTCTTTGGTGCTTCTTTCTGTGAGCCTCTGAGAGAATGTTCATGAGGACGAGGGTGGCTAGATCCCTCTCTCCAGCCTGTGGAAATTGCTGGTGACTTCAGAAGGCCTCATCCAATCGGGCTCCTCGTAACCTTTGTCTTAGGTGTCATGGAGAGCAGCTTTATTTAGTGTCATCTGCACGCTCGACACAAGGTGTCATGTCTCCAGTGGATAGGGTCTGGTCTTTGGTCTTGCTCTGGAGATCTGTGTTTTGCACAAGGATCATTCTCACCTGCACATGCCGTTTTCATGGGTGTTCACTGTTTGGAACTCTAGTCCAAACAACTGCCCTCCTTCATTTCATAGCTTATGTTCATATGACTCCAGTAGGCATCATGCCAGCCAGGACCATAAGAAGTTGCACTGGCCACTCTAGGGAACCTTGACATGGATAGCACAGCTCATCTGCAAAGCACAGACAAGCAAGGTCACCATACTCAACATGGACTCTCCCTTCAGTGCTCCCCCTTTTTCCTTCCTTCTCCTTAATTGTTTCTATCTTTGGGAACAGGATAGAGGTTGATTGTGATTTCAGGTTAGGGCTTTGGCCTCTGTATAAGATAAAAATCTAGAAAGTTAGAGCTTAAATTTAAGAATCCTTGAACATTTTTTGATATGTGAACAAAGGTTTATTTATATTTAAAGAACTCATGCATATTCTGAAAAAAGAATATTTCAGCAGATAAAAGTGACTTCACTTAAGCATAGCATAGAAACAACNCAGCTGTTTCACTAATCAATTTACAGTAAAAAATATTCTGCATCTTCTAACAAAATATGCACTAACTTACAATCATTTATTAATGCTTTTCATTGCATAATTTTTAAATGAAATAACAGCTTTGTGTCAATGTTATTGAAAGGAACAAACATCACATACAATGATTTACTTATACAGGGGATGCTCATTTTTGCTTTGTGTGGGGATCGCCTCTGTATCCTAGTCTCCTGTTGCTTAATCATACATTTTATCTTTGAAAACAGCATAAACAAGTTGCACAGTATGTGTGTTCATGAGACAAATGTAATCTGTAAACATGTGTTTGCATAAATGACTCATTTTTCCTGCAAGTTATATACGCAATTGTAATTATCTACTGGTCTCATCACTTATTAGGGACATTTTTGTACCAATTATAGCTTCTCACTGACTAATACTTGCCACCTATGAAATGGGATTAATAAAGACACCTATCATACTTTTTTCATGAAGATTAAATGAAATTATACAGCAGTACGCTGAGGAAAATTCTTGGGGCATGCACATACTTTATATGTTTAGATGTTATTTTTACCATCTTTAGTAGTACATGAGTAATTTTATTGTGTATTTTCACATACTTGTTTTATAGGGATTATAATTGGACTATGGATAATTTTTATAAGACCCTCTATTTTCAGGTCATGCAAATATGTCAGAACATCTTTATAAGTGATTGATTTGTAAACAAGCTCATGGCACCATCTGAGTTGTGATTACCAGGGTTTTCTTTGGAAATTGACTATGAAAATATTGGACAAACCTCATATCACATCCTTTAGGATGTTAGAACCAGTGAGATCATAGCTAAAGTCAGAATAATGTTCTATTACCCATTTAAATAATTTGTGTTGTATATATTTATTGGGTAATTTATAATGTTCT
>NW_017732462.1:456161-460882 GCF_001890085.2 Hipposideros armiger | reverse complement strand
CAAGGAAAACAATACAGACACTGGTGATTAAACAATTTTTAGTGCCTTTGCTGTGTATTTTTATACAGAGAATGGCTATAGGTTAATATGACGTGAAAGTGGCTTTAATTGACATGCTATTCTCACACATGCAGATGTATCCATTTTTATTTGTAGCCTTGAAATTTGTGGAAGTGACAGAAGAATGTCTGCTCATGGGAAAACAATTAGCTAGACAATTTCTATTTCCTGTCTTTTAGTTTTCTTTTGAGTTTATATAAACAAAAATTGATTACTTTGGTTAAAGTAGGTACACACATAAATGGTTAAAACAATATTACATGCAATGGTTATAGAATTATAAATATGTGTTCAAGAAGATCAATATGGTTGGTTTCATAAGGAAATTGTTATAGTTTATTAAAGTAGTAAATTCAATGAGACTCACTTCATTTATTTAACATGCTAAGAAAGTTAATATATTAGCGTTAAGTTCAAAGTTAAATTCTCATTGAGGTGATTTATATTATACTTGTGTATGTCTAAACACATACATATGAAATATATTAAGATTACATTTTTAAAAAATTGACTGTTTGCCTCAAGAAATACTTGTTCCCAGAAGATAAGACTAAACCAACTGAAATAACTTACATAAGTAAGACACGAGCGTGTTATCAAGAGTCCCTTCGAGACGCCATTCTGGCCTAGCCAGCATATAATAAACTCACCCAGTTTCTTTCAGTCCCCATCCGTGCTAGGTCCACCTCAAAACCACCCAGCCCAAGACCCCAAACCATGTGAACACTTTCTCCAAATTTTATCATGTTTAGAAACCACTAGGAGTATCAAGGCAGCATTCTCCCATATTGTAATAAGTCTAATAAACTTAGTTTTATTTGCTCCACTGTTTTATCTGGCAATCTTTTGTGAATTGAAAAGTTAACAGAATTGATAATTAAAACAAATAAAATTAGAACTGGATAATTTTTATGGAAGGTATTAATTAGAATTCTCTAAAGGGTAATAGTATTTTGAAATTTAAGCTTCATTCAAGTTTAAGCTCAGTAATATCTTTATGATATTTTCAGTATACCATACATTAAAACAGTTTAGAGAAGTAGCTCTCTTTGAGATAATACTTCAATGATATAGAAAAGAACAAAATAAAGTTGGAATTATGTTTGAAGATATATTTTTTAAAAATATGATGTGACGCCTCTGTTATTGACAGATAGATTAGCTGTGGATGTAGGAATTTTTACTTTTTCTTCTTAAAAAAAATTGAACTGAAAGCTAGGTCATTCAGCAGTGTATCTGCCATATGTCGGGGGTGTGACAGAATGAGAACACTTATAGCCCAAATTAAAATGTCTCATGGTAGCTTCCCAAGTGACTCTGAAACGGAAAAAATAAAAGCCAAGGTCAGAAAATTGTCACCATTCGAACAAGCTGTCAGGCCGCCTCTAAGGAAATGTGTCCAGATGACTTCTATATACATAAAGTAAATTAGTTAAGTGAGAAGATAGAGTTTAAATGTGCCTCCATTTAGCCTATCTCAGGGACTGAAGGAAAAAACATTGTTATTTCCTCTGAGAAGAGAGGGTTTTACTCTTTTCCTCCTAATTTTCTATGCTCCTCCAAACATCAGGGATGGGGACCAAGACCTCTCCTTCATATTATGAATTCAAAAAGCGTTCATGATTTGGCAGGGGCATCAGCAAGGGGTGTCACTACTGCAGCAGTTGGCGTGGGGGTCCCGTGCAGCCATAGCTGCTCGCCTGCTGGGCCCAGGAAGTCCTCACCCAGACAGGCTCCCCTCACCGACAGACTCGAGTGCCCCACCTGTTTGCTCATATGTCAGTTTCGTATATCTGCCTACATTTTGGTGTCGATAGATGTGTTCATAGAACTGCTGATTTCCAAAATTTGCAAGGATTGTGGTCACCAAGTTTTAGTATTTGCCTTAAATACGGGATTCAACAATCTTAAAGAGTTGGCTGCTTAAGCATTTGCTGGGAAATGAAGAAGAAAGGACAGTTTTTACAGTAATGGAGAGAGCGGGTGATATAAATGAAGTGTGTACTTATAAGGGACGTGCAAACAGTGCAGCCTGCACTTCCTGTCTAAGTCACCAAGGCAGAAACCGAAGAGGAGGTGGAGGTGTGGGCAGAGCAGAGACAGACGCAGAAAGATCTGGGAACGCGTTACCCCACGGCTGTATTCCACCCACTTCATCCCTCCTGACAGTGAAAACCCCACGTCTGGGCTTCCGGGCTTCTGCCTCCATAAACGTGCCTTAATTGAGTTGCAGTGGAGTCCATGCCCTTGTTCTTTATCAAAGGTTATTATAAGAAAGAGCCACGTGAAGGAAATTTCTCATCTTCAGCAAAAGTGCAGATGGACACGCTACCCGTTATGCCAGCGGATGTCTCTTTTAAGGTTTTACACAATAAAGTTTTTTTTAACATTTAATGCCATATCAATCTACTTAGTGTGTGTGTGTGTGTGTGTGTGTGTGTGTGTGTGTGTGTGTGTGTGTACATACACAAATAGAGAGTCTGGCTTTTATGTTTGTATTTTTTAATGAAATCCACCTAAAACCGTGTTTCGGTTTTATCTTTTTTTGAAAAGCAAAATTAAACTGAACTGTCTTTTCTCTAAGGCTCCTTACAACGTTTTTCTCTTCCTTTAATTAGCTTTATGTATTTCTACTTTATTGTTTTTATTTTTATTTGCTCAGCTTTCTGTGTGTAACGTAAGCAAAGGTAAAATTTTGGAAGTTGCCAGGTAATCAGATATTTAGGGAATCATTTTGAGTCTATAACAGTGACATATGCACATCCCAGGTTTACTTGTAGATGAAGAAACTGAACATCAAAGATGTTAATTAACTTGCTGCCAGTCTCACAGGCAGTTAATAGCACAGGGAGAGAGACTTGCCATAGCTCTGAGCAGACCTGACCTTTGACTTTCTTCATTTTATGTCACACTTATTCCCAGAGAGGAACGCAAGTGAAGCATCCCACTGGCCTTCCCAGTCCTAATCTCAGCAATATTCAGTGACAGTCATTTGTTTCATGGAGGCTGTCTCTGTCTTAAATGTAAATTCCATAATGTAGAGATGACCTTCAACCCCTGTAGGCAGGTATGACGCTAGAAGCTCTGGCTTTCAAAGGGGCATCTGGTGAGAAAAGAGGTATTGAAAGGTATATGAATGCAAAAAGGTGGATCTACTTAAAAGGGAGTTTGCTAGTGTGTATCAATCACTCAGTGTTCTGCAAACCATGAAACAAGATCACATATTCCAGAAATCATTTTCGATATCTATGTTGTGACTGTCATCACATGATTTCTTCTTAAAGCATGTTTTATGAGAATAAAAGATAAAAAAGTCCAGGTGGAGCATCAATCTAGGAGAAACATCGTCAGCAGTTGAGAAGGAAGCTGACTGTTACAGATTGGGATGCTAATGATGACGAAGTCATTTTGAAGTAACTGCTGGTGATGAGCATCGTCTGCTGTCGAAGCTTGTTAGGCGGTTATAGAGAGTTTATAGATTCCACTCCGGTTTAACCGATTCTGTACAAAACAGAAGAGATGAAAAGCACGCACTGCCCCAAAGGGGGAAAATACAGGACAACTAAGCAGGGCCGTCTGCCTTTTGGTTTTAGGCTACGATGAAATTTTGTGTTAGTTTTCAACATTAGAAAAACAAAATGTGTTTCCGGTTCAGCATAAAAGATTGCAGAGCTAACTTCCTGGGAAATGGAAGACAACTGGCATGTATTCCATCATCGCCAAACAAATGCTGAGTTCCCTTTATAATGGCGGTCACCAAAGCAGTGGCAGTACTTAAAAATGTGCAAACTTTGATAAGGTAAAAGAAATAATGACAGTAAAGATAATGCAAAGGTAATTTTCTAAGTACCAAATGAAGCAATGCTCGGACCAGCGCATAAGGAATGGAAACATGTCGCCAGGCTTCATTTTCAGTGAGCTGAGGGAGCTCTCCTACCACAGCCAAGCACGGGGCGCAGTTTCTGCCAGACGCACAGAGCACACTGCTAGATTTGGAACTGCGTGCACGGCAGATGCTGCTGTAAAATTCAAATCAATCAACTTTGGGGAGAAAGTAAGCAAGGCTATTGAAAGTAGCCCAAATTCACTTCATATATTTTTAATTTAGAAGAGAAAATCTGGATACATGTATATATTAAAAAAGTGTACACTTACACAGATGAAACTAAGGGAATCTATTGTTTCTTATACACTCATATTACTAAAACACAGTATTTGGAGAAATAGGTGTATTAGAAATGGAAACCGTGTATTTCAAGTGGGAAAATAGAATTGGAAAATGTAAGTTTTCCATAGGAATTTGCATATGAATATGTGTACTCATTTGCTATTGCCCCATAACAAATAGCCACAAACTTAGCTGCTTAAAATAGCACCCAATTATTATTTCAGCACGTGGCTTGGCTCCTGCTGCTCAGGATCCCCCAAGGGTCCCCCCTTTCCCTTCTCTAACACGGTCTAACACTCCCCTCCTCTCTCTTCCTGCTTTGCGCTTTTCAACATCTAACGCACTGTATATAGTTGACCCTTGAACAACACAAGAGTTTGGGGCACTGATCCCAGTGCAGTCAAAAATCCACATACAACTTTTGACTCCCCCAAAACTTGTCCCTCAGTATTCATGAGGAATTGGTTCTAGGACCACCGCCACCCCACCCACA
>NW_017732462.1:430618-452996 GCF_001890085.2 Hipposideros armiger | reverse complement strand
GCATCCACTGGAGAAATTTGCAGGCGCAAGAAAACAGCTCAGGCCCTAGGGCTGGTGGGGGAGGTGCCATCTGCATAAGGGGTGTGGACGTGGGGTGACAGGGCCTGGGCTCTATCTTTGAACTTCTTGTTTGAAAGAAGCTAAGCTCATGTCCCAGCTTCTCGGTGCCTTCTCCACACTGGACACACGCCCAGGACCTACGTGGCCCCAGGGCCAGGCTCCGTGGCTGTCCTGCCCCGGCGGACCTCGCCAAGGCGCGCTCATGCTGTCTGTGGTGGGCTCTCTAGTCCCCTGAAGCATTTTATTTTTAATACTTTGTCTAGGTGTTTCGGTTGTCCCCAGTTTGTGGTTAGTTGGAATAACTAGCATGCTCACTAATTTTGGGTTAAATAACGAAAGGAAAAATGAATAACGACACTCATCGGACCGCGGTTTTGTTAATTTAATAGAATAAAATGCAGATTGTTTAGGCTCAGACTGAGGGGAGTATTTGCTTACCTTTTCTTTAAATATTGCATATTGACCTGTCTTCATATTCTGAGCATGAACTTCAGTCCTCACTAATTATGTAGCAATAGACTGGAAACCCAGAGTTAAGAGCAGTTCTTTTCATAGAATTTGTGTTCACATGTCCAGCTTTTTTTTTTTTTCCTGGATATTTACTTACTGCCTTGTGAAGATTTGCCTTATTTCATTATTATTATTCTTTTTGTATCTCAAGTAAAGTACATGATTTTTTTTTCACCTGATTCCTGATATTTTCTTAGATTGTTCATTTAACTTTTATTCTTGTTACAGGTGAAACCAAGATAATAAGCCAAACAAAACTAGAATTTGAATAACGTTATACACACCTTTCTGAATAAAAGACCAGAGAATCTGAAAGAACCTTAAACAAGAAAATTTGAATATATCAATAGCTTATAAAATTTAAAGGACAGTTTTGCAATTTGTTGATTTAAATAAACATTTAGATTTTATCATATGTTGCCCCGAGCAGAGTAATTGCTGATGCTGGAAGAAACTGACACTCGAATTGTACCTTTGCAGGAACAACACATTTTCAGAACATTTGTCATCATTTCCCATTGCTTGGTTCCATGGTGACAGCTTTAAGAAAAGCTGTCTCTGATGTTGCAGTATTCATTTAAATCTCTGGAAAGAACTTTGCTTCTAAAAGCTTTTCTGTGACTATGTTTCCATATAGCAGTGGTTTAATAAGAATTGGAAATTAGAGACGCTGAGCTTGAATCACACAGTGACCTTGTGTGTCCTCTGGATGCACCCTCACTCAGTATTGTCCTTTCCCCTCCACCACTGCCATCCACCACCATCCTCAACATACGGGAAGCCTTCTCCCTCACAGAGAACATCCCCCATGTCTCTTTGCCCACAAGTACTGCATCCATAATGAAACCTCAGAACTCCTGGCTTCAGATATAGTTTAGAAAAATATTATTTCACCTCGGACAGTTTTTTGCTCACTAGTACAATGCCCGTGTTTAGCAAAATGCCTGATTGGTAGCAGCATATCAATAAAAGTTTACTTATAGAATGACCAACTTAAGTGTAATAATTTGTGCATATATGTAGGTGTAAATAAATGCATAATATATGATATAGACACACATACAATACCTACAGCTTTGGTCTGCACAGCTTCAGCAGTGTGGTTAACATCCAAACATTTCAGAAATGAATAGAATTTCAAATAGGCATCAATTATAATCTTAATAAGTAGTGAAAGAAAAAATATATGAATGAATTCTGTTGTTCAGTATACTAGTTTAAGTAAAGAAGGACCGAAGGCATATTAAAAATATTTTCACTAGAAATATACTTCTTAAGTTAGTTTCTTAAACAAAAACTCATAAATTTCAAAAATGTTTGGTTACCTACATCTATATATCTATATGGACATCTGTGATCTATCTGTTTAGTCTGAGAAGTTGACAGCAAGTCACGATGATTAGAGAAATGAGGTGGCCTAAAAACCTTTAGGAGACAGCCTAAAGAATAAACAAGTTTCGAAAGAATAATGTATGAGCATTGAAAGTATGTTCTTGATTATTGTTTTCAAATGTTGTATAGATTTTGAGTTATCATATGTATTGGAGGTACTTATAAAATGAAGGAAACAGTTTTTCATTAAAGCAGCCTTTTTCATCCAGGAGCAGAGAAAGAAAGCGGGTAAAGGCAGAGGTCAGAGAATACAGTGGAGAGTGGTTTCTATCCTGCCCATTTTACTGGAGTTCCCTGAATCAGCCAAGGATTGGGAGAATGAGTAAACAGACCCACTGTCACTAGATAATAAAATTACCCCATTGTTTTATCAGGAATATTGGAAGAGAACTCTGGAAATAAAATCTATAGTGTAGTGCATTGCTGAAGATAAAATGAACTTCTGTGTTGATGTTTTTGAGTGCTTCACATTTTATAAAATATAACATTTAGGTTGAGTTGTGTTAAGCAATGTGAAAGAAATCATTAACTGAGGTGAAATGAAGTGATGAATACAGTGAAAATCAATAGGACTGCTAAAAGAATTGAAAGGCAATCTTATTTTATTCCAATTTAAATCTAATTTTTAGAATTTTGGTTTTGTTGCTGCTAAAAATTATGACTGGGTTTTCTGGGATAGTTAGTTCTGTGTTTAGATGCATAGGTATTTCTTAAATATGGGAAAGTAAATGCATTTTCTTTACAAAATTGCAAAGTAGCAGTGATTTTTTAATGATTAATGTCAAGTGTAATGTTATGCATAAAATGATTTCAGAAAAGGTTGGTAAGCCTTCAAATGATAATTTATATTGCTTAACATATTGTTAAGTGGCACATGCAAGAAATTTCTAATTTTTCATTCTTCAAACAATTTTTGGGTGCATTTTATGGTAAATCAAGGATACAACAGTGCTGGTTGAAATAAGATATAAAATATAGGTTAATTTAATGAATGACAGAATAAGGTATGCATGTGTGTATATGTTTATGTCATATGCAACAGAGAAAGTAAATTTATAAAGTAATAAAATTGATGTATACATATCAAATATGCAAGCAGAATATTTAGAGTGATCCTGTACAACACCAGACATGTGTAAAGCAATAAAATTTGGAAAGCAATGTATTGTAATTCAATAGCTATTAAGTAATATTTTAATATCTGATAACTACATTACAATGAATTTTATATATGGCCATACCAGGCAATGTAACAATGATCATAAAACCCTCAGGTATATTAAAAATAAAAGGATCCCATTGGAAGGGAAAAATAAAATGATAATTAGAAGTAGCAATATAATAGAAAACAAGAAGTGGAGATAGATGAACATAAAATGTTTGATCAAACCTCTTTTGATCAACATTGAAGTGTGTTTGATTTTTGCTAATTCTTTTTTACTGTGGGCCCTTCACATCCATTTAAAGAGCAGCCATGGGTTTCTGGACTTAACACATCAGGAAAGGCGTGATAGGGACCAAATAAAAAGGTCAGTTCACTCACTTTAGGTTTTAATAAAGGTTATCAAAATCATGGAACCAACAAGATTTTGGATAAAAGCAATAATAGAGTTTGAAGGATTTAGTGTATAAGATTTTTGCCACAAATAATAGATGTAGATAACACATGATGGCATAAGAATGATATTTTTTCTCTTCCAGGGGCAATAATGTTTTTCCAAGAGAGGGGTAAGAAGACAGTGGCTCCATTTACCCCCCATCACCCTGGTGGAGCCAGATGTCTACAGCTGCTGTATTTCCGGAGTGTCGGGAGCAGGTAAGTTATGTTTCTAGTTTCAGGGGTTCACAGCTAGAGAGGGGATATGCTCCAGGAGCTGCACTGAGTGGATGAAACACGCGCATCTCGTTCACTCCTGGACCTTGTTTGGACTTTGCACTTGGAGCTGATGAGGGTTCCATACAATTTTAGACCTGAAGTTGTTGAGCTCATTAGATTTTGGTTTAGATGGTAAGATTTGGACTTTGAGCAGATGCTGTAATGGATTGAGACTTTTGGGTGTTCTTGCAAAGAGATGACTGTTTGGGAAGGATGTGAATTATGGGGCTAAGATGGCCTCCAAGCCATGGGCTCCCGGGGGTGCCAAACTGTCGCCTTCCCACTGAGTTTGTGTGGCTGTGGGAACAAGATGGACCTTCACTCCCATGATTAGGTTTCTAATCAATTGACTTTGGCATAAAAGGGGGCTAATGCTTGCTGTGTCTGCCCGGAAGTTTATCCCTTAGAGGGACTGTGCCCTTTCTGAAATGCGACATTCAAAGCCAGAGGTGCCCTTCCGCTGGCTGGGAAGAAGCAAACTGCCTTTGGTGTGAGAACTTAGGAGAGGATGGATAGAAGAGAGGAACAAGGGAGAGGAGAGTGTGCGGAGTTTGAGTGGAGCATTGATGGGTGAATAGAACCTTTCCAGGCAGACAATAGTGGGGTTTTTGCACCTAAGAGAAGACCAGGAAGTTATTTAAAGGAAGGAAATAGTATTTTGCATTTAGGGGACTGTGAAGAGTTTGGCATAACAGAGTATCAAGTGTATTGAGCATTTGAAATAATAATCGTAATTATCATGACCACCATTGACCGAAGCTTCAGCTTGTGTCAGGGACTTTTGCCTGTGTGTACAACATGCCGCAATACATTTATTCTCCATAAGAAACCTCTATGATATATTTTACTAAGAAGTAATGAGTAGCCAGTAAATGAGGTCAAGGTAATAATTTGGTAACCTTTTAAATATACATACTGTACTCAATCCTCGTTTAGTTGGATCAGAGGAACAAATGCATTATTAATAAGAAGTATTAACATTCATCTCTTCATGTATAATATTAATGGCTTACTATGTGTGATTTCTTTTCTCCCTCCAAATGCACCTCTTAGATCAGCATCTTTGTATTTCTCTTTGTAAACATTTCATAACAGATTCTCGGGGGGGAGAGGGGAGTAAAGAAAAAGAGGAAATCTCTGACTCGTGGTGCTGGCTGATTTCTGGCATGCAGCTCTTCCCACCCTGGCTACACTGAGTCCACGGGCCGGGTAGCTAAGACAGGGCTGGGGAGCTGCAGACATCCCACCAGCAGCCCCACTCAGGCACCCAACCGCCCACACCTCTCCCTCCTTCTCCGCAAGATTTCAGCTCTCACACTGAACAGGGTGCTCTTATAACTTGGCTTGCTTTATAGCATAGTTTGTCTTCCCAAGACTTTCCACACTGTCATGGTTTTCTTTAATTACACCGGTCAGTTTTCTGTCTTTTTCTCTCCTCACTAGAATGTCCACTGCGAAAGGGGAGTAGCCTTATCTATTTGGCTCATCGCTGAATTCCAAGAGTATCTCAGCATATGGTAGAAACTCAATGAAATGTGTTGGATTAAAGACTGAGGCTCTGGAGAGGGCAAATACGAGAAGCTTTTTCTCTGACCACTTGTTAGTAATTGATAGGTTGTCATGTTAATGAGCAGAAGATACATTGGTGAGAGGTGATGTAATCTGGGGACCTACACCATCTTTATCAACTTCATTAAGACAAATGCGGATTATTACAGGGCTGTCTAATATAGAGATGCAAATGGACAGCATAAGGCCATATTCTGTTAAGCCAAGATTTTGCCTATTCTACTTTATTGCAGGATCTTGAAATGGACGTGGGAGAGCAAAGGCTATGGCCCCCTAATTTACCATAATCTCATTAGTCACAAAACCTGTTGAAGTTTGGAGTGTCCAGTATGGGGTACAGAGGAATCTGGGCTATGACAAGCCTTGTGTCAGTGGTTGTTGAAATTAATAAGGCTTAATTTAAAGGTGCAGGGTAATGGTAATGTGATAAAAAGAAATGATTTTCCAATCCTTTTTAAATAAAATTGATAATATGGATTTATCATTTTGCTTTACAACTTGATCTTCACAAGTTATGAGCATCCTCAAATATCACTAAATTTTTAGAGACAAATACAGATAATTTGGGGTCTTCTGTTTTATTGGGTGAGCTGTGGCTTTCATTAGTTTAGTTAATTTAAGAAAACCAGCCACAATTTTGGAGTACATCATTGGGTACATGCTGACTGCCTCATGTACTCTTATTCTTTGATATATTCTGATTATGAGACAAGTACAACCAACTTTATTAAGCATCTTTTCTTTTCACCTTTGGTAGGAAAAAATGTGCTTGTGTGCCTTTGTGTTAATGCCAAGTTGTTTAATTGTACTCGACGTATAAAGTAGAAAGTAAAAGGTTTTCAGGTAATCAAACTAAACTGTACAGAGGAGCACACACACACACAATGAAATAATAAAATCCTCTGTCTTTAAAATGACAAAGGAATGCCTGTTGAAACAACACTTATTTTTAAAATTATGTGTTAATAAGAATTATGCTTACGAGTGTTGTATGTGTTGAGGTAACTGTCGATACCATTTGGCTGCGGCAAAGGATTGTTTTGAGCAGTATGATGTCACACAAATGCAGTGCAGGCTTGATCAGGAAAATCACATTGATCACTTAAATCGCTACATTTTCGAGGATTTACTTGATATAAAGGGCAACGTAGGGAAGGTGTGAGACTCTTAAATGCATCATCTTCTTTACAGGTGTTTATGCCATTGATCTCCGTTACGTTTTTGCCTCCATGATCCTTCCTTCCCTTGTTCCTGATTTCCAGTGTACCATTATTGCACATCTTAGAAAATTTTGCGTAGTATCATTTTATCTCATTATTTCATTTAAGCACTGTTTCCCCTGCCATGCTTCCCGTGTAAACAGCAACAAAACCCCGTCTTCACAAAGCCTCTTCCAGTTGGCACCATATTTGCCTTGTCCTTTTGTCCTAGCATGGCACTTTTAAATTCTCCCCAGCTTGTCCCCACAGTTTGCACAGATCCATAAGTTTATCTATACTGCTCATGTAATGCTTACCCACATCATTGTGGAGCCCAGGTTTTATTCATGATTTTCACCTTTCCAGGTATCCTGGACCCCATACCTAGGCTGGGCCTCCATGCCCCAGGAAACAAGGGCCAAGTCCATGTGACAGCATCTGTATTACTCCATGCACAAGGAAAAGTGCTTTTGTGTGTGGATGGCGATAACTATCTCACTTCATGCTTTTGGCCACCTCTGCACGTCTCATTCCTCAATTACATTATAGTTTTTCTCTCTTTCCCTCTGACCTGTAGTTTCTAAGATTCTATTTATCCTCTGCATGTGTGAGCAGCTGGAAACAGAATGGAATTCAATTCACTATATGAAGTGCTTTGAATTGTCTCTTTGGCTGGATTTTAAAAATGTAAGAGAGGGTGTCGTGGAAGAAACTTATTTTGAAAATCCAGCACTCATTTGCATCCATATTGTTTGTTGACTCAAGGATTTAGGGAGGTCAAACGCTCTCATTGAGTTCACATAATAGATAGAGGTCATTCTCCTCAGCAGACAAAGCCCTTGATGATATTTATTCACGAACCGGGACAATCTCAACAGTAAAATAATTCATTGCCCAAAATATCTTTGCTGAAAAATTCAAATAGCCAGATGGTGGTTGTGCAGCCTTATATCCTTTCAAAATATGCTGTAGTCAACACATACTAAGTCAGTGAAAAAAGAGGTGATATTCAGTAGAAATGGAATATAATCGGAACCATGTATCTGCTGCCCGGAATTACAAGAGGATAAGATGACAGAATAGAATTGTGTTTTCCTTAGTATGGGTCATGCTGTTTTGTGCTAAAAACAAACACACTTGACTTTGACCCTTGCTAAGTCATTCAGTTGTCTGAGAGCTCAGGATATCTGGTCTCCAAACAGTAAACGTTGGAACACACAGAAAAATACAACGGTGGCGCTTCTAAATCCTAAAACTCAATCATTTCATTCACAGGTATTATTTAATATTCAATGCAAATCCATCGAGCCTTTTGCCTTATTTTGCTAAGATTACATGTTACTTGCCAATTTAAGAACTCCTAATAGCCACCAACTAGCTCCTGCTGCAATGTTTGTACCTGCCTTACCAGAGGCTTCGCTTGATGCTGTTTCTACTGATAATATGGTACAGAGTTGGGGTTTAGGAATATTCAGGCATTATAACTAGGACATATAATTATAACAATGGTAGTTTTTTGATAGATACAATCGTCTGAAATAGGCTGCATCCTTTCTTTAAACATTTTTTATACAGGGCACAGAGTTGTCATATATTTGAGAAATGTGGCAAGTGGGAATCACCATTTCAGCCAGATGTCTTGTTAGGCAAAATTTTAACTAAGGAAGCAGTCATATAAAAGATCAGGATATCGCTGATCAAATATAATTTGTTTCTACAAAATATATAGAACAAACATATTTTGTTTCTACAAACATTTATATAAATTGAAAGTAAACTGTTTGTGAAGATGGTGATCCAGGATAAGAATATCCATGTCTGTTCTCCATCATGCCCCAGGGCGTTTGCATATGCTTTTCTCTCCCTGGAACATACCGCCTCCTTGCCTCCTTACCCCAGCCTCCTGTCACCCATTTCCACGTCTGTTAACTTCACCTCCTTCATCAGTTATCAACTCAAAGGTTGATTTCTCTTGAAAGACTTCCTTATCCCATCCACAGCAGTTTATGTCCCCTGCTTTTATTTGAATCTTTCCTATTTAGCTCTTACCACAAATGCAATTTATAATTGTAGACATAATTACCTGATTGATGTCAGACTCCTATTTTAAATCATGTCGTCTTTAAGTGCAGATGGTGTGTCTGTTTTTGATGACTAGTATGTATGCATAGCCTGGCATAAAAATGTTTGTCCAAAGAATAAGCTTGTATTAAGGAAGACATAGCACATGAGTCACCATATTAGTTACTAAACATAAATAAATTTCCTGTGAAAGGGTTTTAAGGAAACTTTTCTGCAGCTTTGCAAATATTACCCTTTGCAACCTCTTAGGGGTGACAAAGACTGTGCCTAGGGTGTCGAAGTTACACTGGAACATGGAACTTTCCTGGGAAGAAGTGTTTGAGATCCATCTTTGATCTCTTGGGAGGTCCCGTGGTAAGGAATGCCATTCATAGATGCTCTCCACAAGTAATGGACGTAAAGGAAGTGCCTGGGTCAGTCAGCTCAATAGTCAGAAGCAGAGCAGTGATCCAGTTCCATCAGAATCAACAAGCCCTTGTCATTCATAGCCTGATACAGAATTCACAGCAAATAGAACCAACCTACACACATTTAATCAAGAAACTCCATGATGAGGTCCTAAGTAATACTAAATTGTAATAACTATTCTATTTAAACATTAAAAGTGTGAGCTACAAGTGGAGACAGCAACGTGTTGTGCTTTTTAGAGGCAGGGTTAGTGACTTGGTGGGAACTTGGAAGAGCTTGGGCTTCTGATAGTGGGTGGTTATGGAAATCCATCAAGATATAGAGAAGATTGTTAAACCACAGGAAGTGAAACAGGTCATCATGGTCAAAATAAAGATAATTATAGATAAAATTGCAACTGATACAATAAAGCCACTTTGATGATTTATTTCTTACTTTTTCTATCCCTTCTTCCTGTCTCCCATCCATTAGTCTTCAAACTGCCACATATGTACCACAAATAAATGTTATTTTCTCTAATTTCCTGATGTAGAGTTTTGCATTCCCAATATAGACCCTAGATAAAGAATAGTATATAAAGACACCGGTAGGATTTTATAAAAATATGAAGCTCAGAAAATCGGCTTGAATATGAAAATATAATTTGAAATCATTTTAAAAGCAGGAAACAATTAAATACTTAGCAAAAACCAATAAAATAAAATGCTACGTATTGTACCTAAATTTCACTCACATCATAATAATGTCATACAATTATACAAAAAGAAATAACAATTTGTGAATGAATTGTAAAATTACGAAAGGAACATTTTCGTTAATTAATTGTCATGTGCTAAGCTTTTCTTTTCAATGGGTCCTCAGAGGCACATTTTATTCCTGCCTCGAACTACAGCTGTGTCTAAATACATAACAGGGAGTTATTTAGCTAATGGAATGGGAACCATAAAAGCAAAAGAATTCTGAGAAACTAGAAGAGGGTCGTTCTGAATGTGGGTGCAACAGGGTATTGTCTCTGAATTTAGAATTGCATGATTCAAAGCACAGGACACCAAGACCGCCTCCACCCAGTCAGTGCAGCTTTTGGGGTAAAGAGTTGTCTCCATAATTTATCTGGGGGAAAAAGCATGGATGCTATTTCAATAAATTTCAGCAAGAACTAAATGAACCCCTGCTATGTATGAGACATCGTGCAAGGTCTAAAGATAGATGAGATATGGCAGAAGAGCACACAGTCTATTCATGGGAAAAGACATATTAACACATACTTTATATGCTGTAATATTCTGAACTCCCGTTGGAAGCACTCACAGTTTCTCTGAAAGCTCAAAGCAGGATGCTCTTTATAAGAGCTTTAAATGGAGCATTGCAAAATTGCACTCTCTAAGTAACTGTATCTACTTCTGCAGCCTTTTTGAAATCTTTATACTTGTCAGTCAGATATTTTATCAGTGGAGTTGATGAACCTGCTCCAGTACTGTACAAGTGACAAGAAAAAATGCTTACTGGATGTGCTGTCTTCAGGGGCCTCTGGCCATAACCATCACCAGGGGGTGCCGGTTAGATATCCTCTGAGTGAGGCTGGTTCCAACTCCACCATCCCCGCCCTGTGGGTTTTGCTAATGGAGTGAACAAATCAATCTTTTCTTGAGAGGGGAGTGGAAGGATGAAAAGCAGGTGTGCAGGGGACTAGAAGCCACATGTGTATTTGTGAGAAGGGAATCTTCTAGAGAGCAGCAGTTGTGAGGCACGCATGCAGGGTGACTTGAGGGAAATCATTGAGGCTTATCTTGCTTAGCATAATAATCTCAAGGTCCATCCATGTTGTCACAAATGGCAGCGTTTCATCTTTTCTTATGGCAGAGTAGTATTCCATCATATATATTCCACATCTTCTTTATCCATTCATCTATGGAAGGACACTTTGGGTGTTGCCATGTCTTGGGCAACGTAAATAGAGCTGCAGTGAACATAGGGGTACAGATATCAGGCTAAGCGAAATAAGTCAGACAGGAAAAGTAGAGAACCATACGTTTTCACGGATATGTGGGATACAAAACTGAAAACAACAAAGGAACAAGACAAATGAATGAAGAAACAAAAACTCATAGACAACAGATAATAGTTGAGTGGTTACCGAAGGGTAAGGTGGGGGGAAGGTGGTAGATGAGGGTAAAGGGGGTCAAATGCATGGTGATGGAAGGAAAACTGACTCTGGGTGGTGAACACACAATGTGATATATAGATGATGTTTACAGAATTGTACACCTGAAACCTATGTAACTTTACTAACAATTTTCACCCCAAAAACTTTAATTTAAAAAAAGAAAGAAAGAAAATCATCGTGGCTCTTAAGTGATCTCAAAGCAAGGAAGCTCAGCGCTTCCTGGAATTACATTCTGTGGTTTGAGTGAAAGTGTTGGTTTAAAAAGAATAGGAAATTCTGTGTAAACTCTAGCGATTATTTATAAATCCCGAGTACCCTTAAGGGTTTAATAAAGAACCAGTGCGCCCAATCGATTCCATTTCTAGAATCTAATCATCTTTTCTGTCTCTATTTTCTCTTAATTTTTTGCCTTGAGTTTATTCATCTTATTCAATTGTTCCACTCATTCCTGGGTGCTTACCCCTGATATTCTATGTAATCCACAAGTAGAACGTAGCTAAAATAAATTGAGTAAACCCTGGCACATACCCTCTCTGACTCCCATCTACCTTTATATGACTTCTCTGGAACAAAAGCTCTGGGGTATGATACAGGTAAATGTAGTAATATATGAGCACTTTTAAATTCTAGTTAACCTTGTGGGTAGGATATTGTTTATATTTTGATATGATTAACTATACAAAATTATTAATTTAAGTTTAGCCTGAAAGGGTCTCCTTAGTCTTTCATTATTTTCAGCTTTCAAGTGCTATTCTATTCCCTTACTTATGGATGCTTTGAGAAATTCAGTCTACTTGTTTTCTTAATCTTTGGAATGCTTGTTCCTAATTTAATCCTGGTTATATTGCATTTTTGTTTGTAGATGTACTTAAAGATCCAACACAAATTGATTATCTGCCTTTTATGTTTAAGGGAGCAGTAGGTTCTGTGGAGATTCTAAATTTAAGTGGATAGGCATGAAACCCCTTTTGAATTATCAAGTACACAAATAGACAGTTAAGACACCACAGGAAAGGGGTAGTTAGTTCATTGTCACTCGCTACGCGGTGCTCAAAGCAGAGTGTTGTAGAAGAAGAGTGGTTGGATTTAGTTCCCGGGTTAACCTGAATTCCAGGCTTAGTTGTATGAAATGCATTCTATAGGTAATGAGGATTCTTTGCAGGTGTTGAGCAGGGAGTGTTGTTATGATCAGAAAGTACGCCCAATAGGTGAATATGGCAGCTGTGTGTCAAAGGAATTAATGTAGGTCAAAAATAATAACGGGGAAGAATTAGAGGCTAGAATCATAGCATCACTGACCTCTTTATGAGTGACATTTGGCAATGGGTTGAATACAGGGGCAAACATAAAAACATAAAAGGATTCCAAGCTTTTGAAGTTGCTTAAGTTTAATCTTTTTGTACACTTATATAAATGAGAAATAAAGCAGAAGGAATAGAGTCGGTAATGGGGATTGATGTTGTATTTGAGATTCTAAACAGACATTCAGGGAGAGATTGTAATAAACAGTCATTTGGAAATTTAGGATCCAACCTAAGAAAAATCAGTCCCAGAAATACCATTTATTGGGGGCATAACTCTTGTCCAATCTAACATACATCATTGCGAGCTCTCACATCCACCCTACATGGCATTTGTTATCACTGCCTTTTCTACAGATTAGAAAACTGAAGGTGTCCCGGTAAGGAACTCAGTCAAGGCTACTGGTTAGTAAGTGCAGATCCCATGCCCACCTTTCAAATGTATAAAGATTTGTGAGTCACTGGTATAGTTAAATTCATGAAGAAAGGATACCCCCCAAAAGAACAGTGGTGAGGGAGTAGTGATGGGAAAGCATGTAAGGGGTACAAGCACAGAAGTGTGGGGAGCGGTGGGCATCTGTCCTCCTAGGAAAAAGAAAACTGGATGAGCACAGCCCATGAAAAAAGGGAGCAGAGAATTAAGAAGATACAACAGAAAAATAAAGGAGAACTGATATTGCTGAGCTGTCCACCACACCTCAGCCTAATGGTTTAGGGTGTTTACAAGTTATCACTGATTTTGCCCTGTACCCAGCAAAACAAGAAACAATCACCTTCTTGGGATTTACAGAAAAATCATCTACTCCCTGAAGGTATCATGAAGAAATGTAATCTTTAATGACGATTTCATAGAAGATACAGTGGGTGTGGAAGGCATGGTGAATATTCATTGAGAATTTTACTACTAATATCAGCCCCTGACATTTGTCAATATCTAATATGTACAACACTAGATGACATTCACACATTTTACTAATGAGGAAACTGATCCCCAGAGAGTTTAAATGACTCCCGAGGCAAAAAAGATAAAACTATAAAAATTATATAAACAAACATATAAATAAATAACATTAGCAGCTCTCATCTATTAAAACACCATGATGACCTTTCTATAGATGTTCCCACTTTGAATTTTCCATTCAGTTTTTCTTTTTGTTGCCTTGAAGGTTTTTACCAACATGTGAACAAACTGGTATAGACCTGTAAGCCCTGAATTATATGTTTCTAGAATTATTTTAAATTGTTCTGTAAATTTTAGTCTGTCTTGTACAGGATTTGTAAAGTATTTGAAAATGGTTCATCTCAGAATGGGACAAGAATTTACAACCAAAGTTAGCATCTGTCATGTTATTAAGAGGATTTAATTTTATAAGAGAAACTAGATTTAGAGGATTTGGGCTTTGCTGACCACTGAATATTTGACATTTTACTTCTTTTCTATTCCAAGAATCCTCTCGAATGACCGATTTTGTGCATACAGAAAGTTACCCAAAGTGGCAGATTGTCACCTGAACCAGAGTTACCATATAAAATATATGTTAAGGCACAAGAGTGGGGGACCCAAGAGGGGTGGGCTCCAGTCAGTTCAAAGGTTGCTTTTGCACCTGACCTCCCCCAAATATCACTGTTAACCCGGTGATGCTAAATATACTAGAGCATGCTGTTTTCACAGGGAACATCACCTTGACAGGTGGAGCAGTGTTGCAGGTGGAAAAATGAGTGGCTTACAGCATTTCTATTGAGGCAAGGAGCGGATGCAAGTTTGGCCAATTCGTGATGAATAGTTTAGGGTTGGTGACAAAGCCAAGCGAGGCAGCCAAAACCTGGTAAGACAGCTGTGTGGCCAAGTCAGCAGACTCCACTGTCTCTGCAAATGGATCAGTAGGAATTTCCTAAAGACACATAAAGGCACTTTCCCAACATGTCAAGAGACCTAACTATTTGGGGGCCAGGGTTGCTATGGAGAGGTCTTTCCTGTCCTAAGTGATTGTCCTGAAGAGTTCATGAACCTCCAAAACAATAAATAATATACTATTTTTTCTGGGGTGAGGGATAAGTTTAGGCCCGTTATGCATGATGTAAGTTATTGGGTTGTCGGAAAAATCATGACGTATTTCTTTCTATGTTTTTTGTTGCAAAAATATGTCATGACTTTTCCGACAACCCAATAAAACTGTTGTGTCTCATTTTCTCTAGTGAAGCAAATGTATTACATGCCATGGCTTATAAAAAAGATACTTATGCTCTTGCCTAAACACCAGTTCCATTTGTAAGGAGCAATGGTAGATGTTCCTTCTTTAGAAAGAGAATAGGAAATTGCTTGACTACAAAACATTCAATCTGGTGTTATTAATTATGCAGAGAATTTCATGATTTAATGATATTTAGATAGCCTCGCAGGAGGCAGTGTGATTTTGTAATATACTGACAGTTAGCTAAGAAATGTATCATGTATATTTTATCCATATTTCTGGACATCAACCTCTGACACATCAGAAGCATGAAGGATGAGAACCTGTATCAGTCATGTTTGAACAATAAAAATTTCCTCTTTAAAGAATAGGAAACATCCTGCCAAAAAAAAAAGAAAAGAAAAGAAAGAAATTTTATAATAAAATTGATTTTACAGCAAGACCAAAATATCTAAAAGTGCTTTGTGTGTGAACTTGAACTGCTCTGAGGAGGAAAATTGATTAGGAAACAGAAGTTATTGGTCATCTCTTGGGACTAGATCTCTTGATACTTTTTCATTCCCACAGCACTTCGTGTTCCTCGTGTAGCACATGCTAACTTATCCTTTGTGCTACAGTTACTCTTATGTCTTGCCTTTAAAAAGTATTTGCATCTAGTAGCGTCTGACATCGGCTTTGAACTGACCCAGGTTAAAATTCTTAGCTGATTAACATCTTGGGTTCAGCTTCCTCCTTTGAGAAACGGGGAAAGTGAAACCTTACTGTTTTCCTTGTCATAAAGATCATTTAAACAAAACACAAGAAACCTGGGAAGCACCCAATGCAAGTCATGTTACTGGCGTATAAGCTACTTCTGTCTTTCTTTATATCTACGTATTATCAAATATAGTCTAGAAGAGTGCTAATTATGTAGTATGCTTATAAATCCTTGGTCAGAAGAATCTATAAATAAATTAGTCACGTAATTTGAGAGTGAAATGATGTCATTGTCATACACTGGATGAGAGGAACCACAGTGGCAAAGACTGGCAGTGCCTATCTTTATAGAAATAGGTGATGACGCCTCGTGGTCTTCGGTGCCCTGATAATACAACCTTAGTTCAAATGGGTCCAGCTGGTTAGGGATGTTCCCATTGTAACAGGAATGTAAGCCTCTCCCAGGCAGCCTGTGACTCTGTATTACTTAGAGCACATCTCCCTGCCTGCAGTTATTCTCTTTGATTCGCTTATTCTTGAATTTTACGGCCCCTTCCTCTAAGGCATAAGCTCCCTGAGGGCAGACAGATTGTCCCTCACATGCAGCCCTACACGCCACACACCTGAAAGACGTCTGAAAAATAATGGAACCTCCATGTTCGTCAAATGGGTTGCATTTGCGTTGTTACTGACAAGGCTTTTCCCCAGCTGACTGGGAGTGAGTGCTCTGATGGCAGACACTCGGCTTCACCTCCAGCTCACCCACTCCTGTCCTAACAGCTCCAGGTATTCAGACGCGGGCTGCGTGTGAGAAGGACTTGATAACGGAGAATTATTTTGGGAAGGTAGCGGTTAATATGTCTGTTGATCCCTTAAACACAGACCTTCAAGAGTCTTATATGGCCAAAAATTAATGCTGAGATTGTTGTCTAGCGGGCATACAAAACATAAGCTGAACTAGTAAGCCTAATTTTTCTGGCACATAGTAAGGATAAATGTTAGTGGTCAGTAGTACTACTTCAGAAGCCTCGCACATTATTTCATCTGAATTGCCTTTTCTCAAGTCTCGGGGACACTTCCAACTTGGCATCTACAGAGTCCAAAGCTGCTTAATGAGGATTTAAAAGAGAATTCAAAGCCAGGGACGCGTCACGGCTCTGTAAATGCTGGACCAGCAGGGCCTCGTCCTGAGGCTCTTGTCTGAGCTCGAGATGGATGGTTCAGTGCCGTTCAGAGCAGTTTCCAGTCCTTCAAATGAGATTCAGTAAGAAACTGGATGATTTGAAAATAATCACAGTTTGTTCATTACCAACTTACCGGGATATTACCAGACTTACTAGGATAATCTATTTAATTCCCATTTTTCATAATGTCAAGGAACCACAGTTCATCTCACACACACACACACACACACACACACACACACACATACACATGCGCACACACTGTTATCAAGTTTTCCTTAGGTAATACATACTGACAAAATAAACATTAGCAGCTTTTTATACTTCTACTTTTTGAAAAAAGTCTAATGTTATATATATGATTTCCAAATATTTTTTGTCTCTCAATCTATAGTGAGTCTTTTAAATTGCTTAACAGCGTCTTTTCATTGTCTTAATCACGTCTTTCACAGAAAAAAACAAAGTGTTTTAATTTTAAATTTAGTTATCATTTTCCTTTTATGGCTCATGCTTTCAGTGTCTTCTATAAATGCTCTTTGCCAGACCCTAGCACACAAACATTTCCTCCTATGGTTTCTTCTAAAAGTATTATAATTTTTTGTTTTATATTCAACTACAGTCATCACTTAGAGTTAATTTTTGTATAATAGTCTGAGGTTTGAGTCAGGCTTTTTAATTTTTTGTTTGCATGTGGATGTCCAGTCTTTTCGATACCATTTATGAAAGAACTATATCCTTGCTCCACTTGAACGTATTGCATATATCTGCCTTGTTCAAAAATGTAAATGTCTCACAAATTTAAATTTGAGTGGATCTCTTTCTGAACTCTATTCTGCTCTATTAATTCATATGTTGTTCCCTTTCTAATCCCATGTTGTCTTGATGACTGTAGCTTAAAAACAGCTTTATTGAGGCATAATTGATAAAAAAAAACTGAACACATTTAATATCTAGATAACCTGATGATTATGGAGATATGCATACACTTATGAAACCATGGCCACAATCAGTGTAATAAACATATGTATTCATCACCTCCAAAACTATTGTCCTGCATGTATGTGTGTGTGTGTGTGTGTGTGTGTGTATTGGTTGGGGTAAGACCATAACTTGAGATCTAGCCTCTTAACAAAATTTAAGTGTACTAAACAATATTGTTACCTATAGTCTCAATGACGTACAGCAGCAGGTCTCTAGAATTGGCTCACCTTTTATAATTGAAACTTTATGCCCACTGAACACTCCCTATATCCCCTCCCCATCCCCTGGCAATCACTGTTCTACCATCTGTTTCTATGAGAATGACTATTTTAGATTCCCCATCTAAGATAAATCATACAGTAATTGTCCTCCTGCGACTGACTTCTTTCACTTAGCACATTGTCCTCCAGGTTCATCCATGTGGTCGCATATGGTAGGCTTTCTTCTTTTTTAAGGCTGACTAATATTCCACTGCGTGTTTATACCACATTTTCTTTATCCATTCATCCATCCAAAGATACTTAGGTTGTTTTCATATCTTGGCTATTGTCGATGATGCTACAGTGAACATGGGGGTACAGATATCGCTATGAAATCCTGATAGCAGGCCATGCATCTGATAAACAGTTATGATGTAAATTATATAAGGTACTCCTAGGTTTAATAGCAGATATAGATATATGTACATAGCTGCAGCTAACAAAGAGACAGGGAGAGTAGAAGGATGGAAAGATTGCTTCCTTACTGATGTCAAAACCGAGTTCCCAACCCTGGAACTACCCTACCGCCAGTATTCATCTGAGACGTGGTCCTTCATTACTTGTCATGTCAGGGGCATAAACCTATGGAGGAAACCTCAAGGTTGAATGAGAATCTCTTGGTTAAATGAATAAAAAAATTAAAGACCATTAGACAGAAAGAATTTCTGATCCTGAAAATAATAAAGCATAGCCATCTGCCTTCATTATTGTTATTTTTGGTAGTTTATATATTTGCCTCTCTAGCATTTTATATCATTTTAAAAATTATATCTATTGGAAATAAATACAAAACGTTTCTGATACTGATGGATGCTTTAGGGGGTGGTCGAGATGAGACTGTCGTCACATAAAGAATGAAGAGTAACCACATTTCTAAAATGTGTGGGACCCCTCTCTGCTACCAGTTATCTTTAATGATATATTTCTTAAAGATTTTCATCCATTGATTCTTAAACATTTTGGATCGTTGCCTTAGGATGAAAAAAACAGTCAAATCAGGACCATGTTACTCCTTAACATTTTATAGTTATCCTTTTTAAATTTCCATGTTACCTGAGGCTTTATAAGACACATCTTACTACATTTTTTCATACCGATAGAGATGGAGATAATTATGCAACATTTGGTCTCGGCAACTGGTACAAGCCTTGCTGCCAGTTAGACTGGTGAGTTGTTCAGAAAACTGTTTCACTCCTGGAAAAACGACTTGGTGTAATCACAGACAGACTAACAAGGGTCAGGTGTTTGCATTCAGGGATCAGACTGATGAGGGTTCAAATCCCAGCTCAGCTACTTACTTTTGCTGTGACTGTGGACAAATTATTTAGCAATTCTAAGTTTAATCTGTAATAATAGGATAGTGATAGAATTCAGAGTCCCCTTTACAGAGTATCTGTAAGGATAAACTAGATAATGTTTATAAAATACTTATTAGTGCTGAACCTAGCTCCTAACTTGTAATAAAAGTTCTTAGGTATTACTGAAAATTACAATTCAAACTTAAACATCCATCGTTCTTTTGATTTACTTGCATTGTGTAAATTATCTAGTTTTCTTGTTTATTAGGAAACCCACAACAATGGGGAAATAATGAGAAAACTGGATGTGTTTGCAGACTTTGACAAAGGAGACTATGAAGGCCCAGAAGCCACCATTAAAATTTCAGTGGACCATTCTGAAAAGTAAATTGGCAAAAATCATAATTGGCCATGCTCTTGGGCTGGTAACTGAAGTTCTTCATTCACAATCTCTTTAATATTTAGTAGTCATTTCACCACACTGCTGCATAGCTCATGAACACAGGTGCCATGGAGACAGTGAGGCAGCGTAGTTGTTGAAAAATCAGAAGATTTAGACTCTGCCTTGAAGGAGTTTATAATTTTGAGATGCAATGACCCAACTACACAGAGAATAAATTGCTGATAAATATATATTAATTTCCACATGATAAGTAAAAAGAACTATGGATGGAAGGAGTTATAGGTGGACTGCACTCACATAGTGTCAGAAAAGAAACTCTTCAAGCTAGAATCCATCGGGTGCAGGGAAACAAATGAGATCAGTGGGTAAATTTAAGGGGAAATCGTTTAAAACCCCTAGGGCAAGCACTTATATTTACTGATATCCAGTAGGGAGACTCTATACATATTTTAATTGGAAAACCAGTTTGGTCAAATGCATTTGGGGTGTATGTTGTATCCTGAGAAGCAGGGGAAGACAAAAGATTTGCAGGTGGTGAAAGAAATACCCACCATTCCCTAAGCAAGACTTTCAAATTAGACATGCTTCAGTCATCAGATGTTCTCTGCAAAGTTACCTAAACGCTACCCAAATGCAAAATGCTTTTTGTTTCTCTTTTGTATCTTGATTCCTTCCTTCATTTCTCAATCTTAGGTGATCAAGTTTAAACAAGTTTGCTAGTGCAGAAAGAGAGAAAACACAACTGTTCCTCAGAAAAGTCTAAAAATGTTCTATTATACATATCCCGTGTTCTCTTCATGAATTTTGTGACTACCAGGCTGGAAATGTATGAAACGAAACAGTCCAGAAACACGGAAGGCTCTCATTTCTCATTTCAGAAGCTTTATGCTTCTTTACATGTGGCATTCACTGGTTACAAATTAGGACATTGTTAATGATTGATCCGGGCTGGTGATGTTGTAATTCTATAAAATGCTGGGTCCTTCATGCAACCCAGTAACCATTCCTGGTCTTACTGCTGCTGCTCTTTGCTTATCTTCTCCTCTCCAAGATTCAATAGGTCCACCCCATCCTCCTTGTCAGGCACCTCTGACCCAGCTTCCTGTCGCATGGAGGACAGGAAGTAACCAGAGGGCTTCCTCCCAGGCTCCACCCCACATGGACCCACGGCCATGCCCTGAACTCGCGCCTCTCCAGCGCTGACCGAGGTCCTGAGCGCTGGCGCCCTGTCTCCTTGGCAATTCAGACAACTGTCCCAGGATGAATCCCCTGTCTGTCCTACTTCCTCTCTTCTCTTCCTAAGGGAACCTTCCAAAAACATGTTTCTCTGAACTCAAAGGAGAGACAAGCTCTGAATCAAATCTCAAAACACACCATGATCCCAAATAAAATGCTCAGCCACTCAGGCAAACTCACCCCTAGTTAGGTCCACAGCAACTTCACAGTTTTCCTGCTTCCACAGGGAAAGTGGTTGTGCATGCGATTCCCATTAATTTAGTTAAGAATACTTTCAACTAGTTTTCTCCAAAAAGAAACGTTTACCCCCAAATAAAATTTGATTATTTATTTCTGGTAAGATATGCAGGTCATGGTTGACAATCTTTCAAATTCAGCATTTCCAGGACTCAAAAGTTGGGTTTTATTCTCAAACATAAATACAACACATGCCTTAAAAGATTTATAAAGGGTTTTGCCACATGCAAATCTATAAGCACTACTCACCAGTGTAGTACAATAAACATTGACCGTATCCGAGAAAACTCGTGATATAATCATGTCATCCCTTTTTCTCTTCTTCTTCCTTTTAGCTGCCTTCCTTCTTTCATGTCAAGAAAACCAGAAGGAAACTTACAACTAAAAGTAAAGAATGGAGGTGCATTCATTTGTTTTTCTTCATTTTTTCTCTCATGGATGACACAAGGCAAAAAAAAATCACTATCTGCATGAATGTTGCTTGAGGGGAAAAACTGGAATTTTACCTAGGAATATCTGAGTCTGTTCCATTATGAAAACAGCTGCTTGCTTGAATGTCTGACATATTTTTTTTTTACCAGAGTCCAAAGCAGAAGAGTCTTGAGCCTGGAAAATTATCATAGCAGATGTCAAAATCCTCAGTAATTTTCCCAAGAAACATCTAATATAAATCAACATGGCTTCCTGGTGAACCTGCCAGAATGCATTAGGGCTAAAGTGTACCCCACAGATACCCAAACACATTAACATGCTGTATAGGATTTTGATAGAAACCAATTGCATTTTGTTAATTTTCAGCCAAAGATAATAATTTTAGTTTTAGAACAGCTCACATGAAGCCATTTTTGAGACAGTAATTAAATACTGATCCTAATTGTCTATCAAGAACATATTTTGCTTGATAATAAAACCAAATTAACAGCATTTAGAACCATCAGGGGATTCTTTTGGATTCAAGTGTTATTCAAAGACAGTTTTAATAAATTTGTTAAAGACAAATGCTTGTGTCCTAGCAAAGGCTGAATATATGGTGAATGATGAATTAGTGCAATCAATGAATGCTCATCAATAGATAGAGCCATATATTGAGTTCATCACATCACTTACCTCTGTCCACAAAGTCAGATGCCAATCAATGGAAGACTTGTGTCTTCAGCATATCTACAACCCAATGTTAATGTTCTACTACTTTTGTAAAGATTCTGTGGTGTTTTCATTTAAGATATATTTAAAAAAGAAAAGAAGAGAGGGAGGGAGGTGGAGGGGGAGAGAGAGAGAGAGAGAGAGAGAGAGAGAGAGAGAGAGAGAGAGAGAGAGAGAGAGAGAGAGA
>NW_017732462.1:423795-430608 GCF_001890085.2 Hipposideros armiger | reverse complement strand
AGAGAAAGAAAGAAAACATGTTTCCATAGATTTTAAGAAATGGTGATTAAAGAGCTGGAGCTCTGGGGTCATACAGTTGTGGATTGAATCTTAATTCTACCACATAATGGCTGTTTATTTGGGGCAAGTTGATCAACTTCTCTGAGCCCCAGGGTCCTTCCTCATCTTTAAAATGAGAATAGCGTCAATACTTCACCTCAGAGTTGTCACTAGAATTAAATGAGATAATGCATGTGCATCACTTAGCATTGTGCCTGGCATACATTAGACAGTCCTTCGAGTTTAGATATTAATTGTAGCGTTCTTCTTCTTATTTTTCCTTGTACTGCTCTATTTGGTAAACATGACAAATTTGTTACAGAGGATAAATTTCCATTTTGCTGGTCTTGAACACTGGTTTAGCATACATAAAAACCGAATAACTTCTTGTTATGTGATATGTTAAAAAAATGTGTTTTTCTTCTCTCTTGCTTAAAACTGTTATCAAGTTATCTTAAATTTAATTTGTAACTGCCTATTTATCCATCTGGCATTTTATTTCTCTCGCTCCCATTGTGTTGAAATGAATGGTCATTTTAAGCTAGGCTCTCAAGATTATGCATGCAAATGTCTGCCTTGCATTAGCAAAACTAATGATTTGGGTTCCATATTGCTTTGATAATAAAACTAAACAAAGCCCCTAACGTTATTATGGATAACTACTTTGGGAGGCACAAATGCAGTGTTGTAGCAGGAGTGAAATGATAAGTAAAACTGTGTAAATGGCTATTATAAAATCACAAAGCAAATCAAAGGTAAATGTTTTAACAATAGAAACTATAATTAAGGCTGTGTAGTTCAGCTCTTTATTTCTATCTGATAGAGTAGCAAAACCATGAGCGTGTTGGCCTGTATACAAAGCCCTGTTGCCTTGTTTGTCCTCCAGTCTGCAGAATGATGCACTTTGCTAAATATTAAATTATGTGATGTGGAATCAAACTTGAGTTACACCAGTAGTATGGTCTGGAAGTTTGTGTCCCCCCAGAATCCATATATTGAAACCCTAACTCCCAATGGTATTGGGAGTATGGCCTCTGGGAGGTGATAGGTCATGAGGGTGGGACCCTCATGAACAGACTTAGTGCCCTGAAGAAAGAGACCCAGAGAGATTCCTCCCACCTCTTTCACCATGTGAGGCTCGAACCAGGAAGAGATCTCCTGCCCGACCGAGCCAGTACCCTGACCGCAGGCCTCCAGTCTCTAGAACTGTGAGAAATAAATGTCTGCTTTTTATGAAATTACCCTGTTTGTGGTATTTGGTACAGCAGCCCAAATGAACTAAGACACCAAATGTCAGAGATTTGACATGTTTTGAATAATCATATTGCCTTTTACTGTTACGGTGGTTCTCCCTTTTCTGAGGCTTTGCTTTCTGCGGCCTGAAAATATGAATTGGAAAATTCCAGAAATAAACAATTCACAGGTTTGAAATCATGGGTCATTCTGAATAGCATGATGAAACCTCATGCCGCCCCGCTCTGTCCCGCCTGGGATGTGAATCGTCCCTTTGTCTACTGTGTCCGTGCTGTATGGCACTCTGTTCATTAGTCACTAGGAGCCATCTCAGTTTTCAGATTGGTTATCAGAGAGAGAGAGAGGGAGAGAGGGAACCATCACATAACTTTTACTACAGTACATTGTTATAACTGTTTTATTTTATTATTAGTTGTTGTTAATCACTTACTGTACCTAATATACAAATTAAACGTTATCACAGTATATAGAGGAGAAAAATATAGTCTATATGTAAGGCCTGGTACTTACTATCCATGGTTTCAGGTACTCATTGGGGTCTTGGAACATATCCCCAGTGGCTAAGGGGGGGCTACTGTATAAGATTTCATATCTTAGAAAAAAGTCTTATCAATTCTCACATCTTTACCACAGTTCCTTTAGGTGTGCAGGAATATTTGTCCTGCCACCCTTTTAAGAGAAATTAAAGAAACCTCTGAATTAATAGAAACCACAAATCTACCTGACCGGTGAAACCGTCAACCTGACTTTGCCATTATATCAGACTTCTTCTGTGATTAAGAAGAATTTAAAACTACACATAATCGTTGGAAAGCATGTTTATTGGAATACATACGACATACATCACCCATTCTTGCAAGGCACACCAGTAGAAGAAATCTACATTTGTGGATGGAAGTATCATTGGTCTTAGAACATTGGGGCAATGATAAGACCAGAAAGGAAATCTGAGATAAGTTTGCCTACTAAGAGTGGAAGTAATAATCACTGCTCGAATGATAACATCAGAACATTATAGACTGAGCCATCCTCTCATTACAGAGTCTTTCATTTCTAGTTTTATGCCAATTAACCATCCCTATCTCTAGGCTTAAAAGTTCCCCTAAAGTGCGTGCGTGTGTGTGTGTGTGTGTGTGTGTGTGTGTGTCGACATTCCCAAAACTGAAATCATTTTCACATCCTATTAGAGCCTGATTTAGTTTCATCAAATCTAAATTGATGTCAAAACCATACCATCGGTGACCCAAGCCCATGACCTTGCGTCATTCTGGGCAGCTTCTGTAGTGCACATTCACGCTTATAATCACCCCCGTATTTAACAGGTTTGACTTTCAGCATCACGTTTTCATCTATCCTCTTTCCCATCGCTATGGAGGAGCCTCAGACCAGGCCCCCACCATTAGATTATTACAACTTGCTTACCTAGTTGATTCTGACTGTGATAGACAACTGAAAGGAGGAGCTGGCGAACCCAAATCACTAGTCTTTGCTCAAGGCACATAGTAGGATGGATTTTACATAACAGTTGCAGGTTGGGCTTGGTTCTTGGGTGTCCTTTGCTGCTCTGTGTACCCCTGGAAGCTCTGATTCCATCCCTCTCTGAGAGAAAGCAGTTTTAGTGAATTCTCCCAAGTATTTATACCTTATAGCTGAGACTTAGCTTTTAAAATTTGAAAAAACAACAATGACAATGAAGAATTTGCGCCTTGTGTTCTCTGCAGTGTCCTAACACCCTTCCCCGAGGCCCCGGGGTAGGTGGCTGACTATAGTGGAAAGACAGAGGTGACAAGGACAGCTGGAGGAAAGCCTTGCTGGGATGGCCTCTCAGAGCTTCCCTGACTACTGTTTGCATCTTCATGCTCTTCTCACTCATCTTTTTTGGAAAATTTCATTATGTGATAGACTGTGCTCTGCCATGAGGACAGACTGTGTATTTCTGGCGACTCTCCAGGCCCATAAGGGAACATTTGGGGCTGGTCTCTTCCCTCTGATGCAGTGCTCAGTGTGAGGCAGCCTCATGTCTGGGTAAAGCCGACCACATAATTAAATCTGGTCCAGATTGTGTCAAATAGCTGGATACCGAATAATAGTGACAACTATGTCCATGTAGTTTTTCTCATTGTTGTTTTATAAACTGCTTCTAAGGATTCTCATTCCTCCTAAAAATATTCCCACACTAAGCTCTAACTTTTCTGGCTAACACGTTATTTTTTAAAATTAAAAGATTTGCTTCCTCATCATTTAGTTAGTCTGTGGAAGGAAGATCAAGTCCATGTTTATATTGATTATATGCTAACATTTTTAATAGTGATTGCAAATGATACACATGTAATATCTTGATTATACTTCTCCAAAACCCAGTGATTCCTCAAATTATGCCTGAATCTTGAAGTATTAAGTATTCATTTGTTATGTGGCAATGTGCTCATTATAATGTGCTCATTATTCAAAACACATTGATGACTACCTCCCTGTGGCTTCAAACCAAGAGAAAGAACAAAGGAGCTTGTAGACTTCTCTTTGTTTTCCCAAAGAACTTACTCATTTTGTACGGAAGAACTAACAGTGCACGACATTGTCTATAACTCCAACTGCACTTTGAGGTATTTTATATTAGGATGTTTTTACTTACCTTTGATTCTTCCAGCACTTAGAAGAGTTCCTAGAACATAGTAGATAGTCAGTAACATTGTTGAAAATAAAATACACGTAAATGATAAGTGTTAGTGAATATCAGGTCAGGTTATTTTCCAAAAGATGGGATACAACAAGTTGAAATGTTGGAGGGTTTGCAGGTATTAGAGTTATTAGTAATGAAAGTTGTAGATGGGTTTTGGCTCTTGCGTGAAGTTACTCAACACTGCTTTCCCATAGCAGTTCGTCCAAAAAGGAGTGAGAACTTGAGGGCCTTTATGACACAGTCTGAACACTTTTATTTTTTTCACATTAAACTTAGCAACAAGATGTCACTGAGATTTTTCTATACCTTTCTTGTTAGATTCCATAGAACCAATTTTTTGAACTTATATTTTATCACTACATATACAAAATTGAAATATTGGCATGAACAGGCAAAAGAACAAATACGCTGTCCATTGATAAGCCAATACTTTTTTTTTTCTAGGAGCAGAGGTGTGCAACATTCTGGAAATCATACTGTCAGTCTTGAGAGGTCCACATATTGAAATGGAAGGCTTCCGTTTACTTAAAATGTCCATTAAAAGGAGATTAACTCAGTGAGGTTTTCCTGTTTACAAGAGAGACCCATGTATATTAAGAAATTCAGATTTCTTAATACATAAAGGAGTATTTATATAATATATAAAGACCTTGCAAATGGTTTTATATACATATTTATATATATACTATATAGATGATATATATGCCTAATATATATCACATATATATCTCCACATGGAATGCATATATCTCCACATGGAATACATGTATTCCATGAGCAATATTACAGACAGTGCTATATTCAAATACTACTGTTACTAATTTTAAGAAAAAATGCAAAGTACAATGATGACAAATATTAGAATTGATCAAGAAAACTGAAAATACATGTGACTAACATGAGGAAAACTACCATATTTATATGCTGTTTTGCCAACTCATCCTCATGACATGATTAAAATCATACACCTCTTTAAATGACACCTACTTGCGTTTTACCGAGGCAGGGAGGCATGTGGGAAAATGCCAATCAATAGAGGCATGTCTGCCAGTGCATTCCCTGTAGACGTTATAGATGACGGCAATAGCTGCGCCTTACGACTTCGAAGCCTTTTATTCCGAATTCACACTATAACTCTGCTGAGCTCTCCTTTTCCACCTGAGTCTGTAATGCATTTATTGGTTACTCTACTTTCACTCGGTTTTCCTTATTAAAGTGCACATTGTAGTCTATAGAACCTGCTGGGTCCCTTGACTTACGACTATGATTCTGACAACGGACCATATTGTACTTGTATGTGAAAGCGAATTAGCAGGTAGAATAATTATAACGTGAGCATAATGGCAACTTCTGTCTGTTTAATAAAATTTCTCTTTGAAAATAGCTGTTTGAGCTTCACCTCCAAGTGTCTAGCTTAGGAAGGAGTCATTAGGAAATCACAGCATTCATTACATCATTAATCTGGGGTCACTCCTAGAAGGCTTCCCAAACCCGCCAAGTTTTCATGTTACAATATATTGCTCCAGGACTTGTCACTGCCTGGCCACCTGACCCCTACAACAGTGCCAGACACTTTGCAAGGAGACTCCCCACTGCATCTGGGGGAATGCACTGCAGAGCACGCTGCTGAGACATCATTTGGCAGCCTGTACTCCTCTTCGATAAAGAAATAAAGACATAAGTAGGGACTGCGTTAAAGGAGCTCTAGAGCTGGATGTGTCTAGAACCACATAAGCTGCCATCTTGACCCATAAAATGAAGACCGCTTACATTGCAAATTAAGCCCCAATAAAAATATAACCAAGGCACATCTGCTGTACTTGTGATAAGATAATGGAATGATGTAAGGTTAGGAAAAGAGAACCGGGGAGTTAGCCATTGAGAATGATGAGAAAATGTCAACCTCTGAAATTGGAAACCAACATCAGCACATCATTTTTTACATAACTATGTCAGGTTTTATGGGGAAAAAAACTGTATTCAAAACTTAGTTTTTTATTTTCATTCATAAAATATACTACAAAATTAATTATTAGTATAACGCATTGGTTTATCATGTTGTCTTTTCTTTCCTCCAAATGTTTCTAGCAATATTATTGGGAAGGGAACACTGCATTAACATGGCTTTCAGAGAGAAAATGTTTTAAATTACGATCAGAAGAATTCCAGAGCCAAGTAGATAGTAGAAAAAGTTTTAAACTACTTAGCAGAATATTTTTAATGAAAAAAGTCCTATAAATGTTAAAGCTTAAGGTAAAACAGATGGTAAGTGTTTAATAACTTGAATGAATTGGTTTGGTGTCCTGCTTTTTATTCTCTGTGCAAAAGGAAACAGTGGCCCACACCGGAAGCATAACCAGCCCCCAATTTCCACTTCCGACTCTGTGTATGTCTGATACTTGGCAAATCCTTTTCAAACAAGATAAAGTAGACTGTCACGCAATCCTCTTTTTCATGGTTACTTTGAATTTCCATTGTCTTTACTTGTAGCTTATCTCCCCAAGTCAGGTATGCTCTGCCACTAGGTGGGGACAAAAAGTTATACCAGCCTATGTCCCTGATAATACCAAGAACCCTAAATGAAATCATATGGCCAACAAAGCGGTGCCTGAAATGAAGAAAAATTGCATTTAAATTGCACTCATCTCTCCATGTATTAACTAACAAGGTGCATTCAAAAATGTATATTTATTATGAGCTTATTTGGAATTTAGAATTCAATTTCTTATAGAAATAATATTGTAGAAAATCACTTAGTTTACCTATCAATGAAAATATCTTCCTAATATAGTTGAAATACCATACCAACATGTTGATATAATAAGAAAAATGATTTTTTT
>NW_017732462.1:418661-421705 GCF_001890085.2 Hipposideros armiger | reverse complement strand
AAAGAGCCAATCCTGTCCCTTACAGCCATTTAAAAATTATTCGAGAGCCATAAATATATTTTTACATAATCACCATTATGTGAATAATATCCTTTAAAATTTTTATAAATAAACTATGATAGTTTTATTTTCATTTTCATTTTCACATCAGAGCCACCAGTTTGCTGACCCCTGGCGGCTCTTCCGTCTCAAAAGTTTGCCAACCCCTGTTATAGACCATTTTATTCAAATTTTATGTTTTCTGGGAATGGCATGCAGTTCCAAAAAATACCTGTTAATGGTATTTTCAATATGAGTGGTGTTTTTCACATGTTCATTTTTCTTTCCATTAATGAATGTATCCTATCTCTACATCATTACTGCTCTCCTTAATCACTAGAAGTTTATATAATTATAAATAACAAATACATAAAATTATTAGCTTCATGTAGTTGTATAGTTTTCCAGGGCTGCCATAGCAAAGTACCACAAACTGTGAAGTTTATACAACAAAAATTAATTTTTCACAATTCTTGAGACCAGAAGTCCAAGAGTCCAAGATCAAGATGGCTTTCGGGTTGGTTTCTTCTGAGTCCTGTCTCCTTGATATGTAGACAGCCATCTTCTCTCTGTGTCCTTACATGGTCTTCTGCGTGTGTGTGTGTGTGTGTGTGTGTGTGTGTGTGTGTGTCCTTTCTAATCTCCTCTTCCTATAAGGACAGCAGTCCTATTGGACTAGAGCCCACCCATAGGACCTCACTGTACCATACTGACGACATCTTTGAAGGTGCCGTCTCCAAATACGGTTACATCTGAGGGGTTGAAGAAGGTTAAAACTTCAACATAAGAATTTCGTGAAGGCACAATTCATCCTGTAACACTAGTCATCTCAAAAAGACACCTTCTTTTTTCTTTTCAATTCTTCCATCTTTTTATTTCCTTTACTCATGTGCACCTACATCCCATGGNGCCTGAAATGAAGAAAAATTGCATTTAAATTGCACTCATCTCTCCATGTATTAACTAACAAGGTGCATTCAAAAATGTATATTTATTATGAGCTTATTTGGAATTTAGAATTCAATTTCTTATAGAAATAATATTGTAGAAAATCACTTAGTTTACCTATCAATGAAAATATCTTCCTAATATAGTTGAAATACCATACCAACATGTTGATATAATAAGAAAAATGATTTTTTTTTTACTATAAACAGGCAGTGATTACAAGGGAAAGAGATCAAATTTCAACTGGGGCAGGACTGCCCTATGGAGTCTGATGAGAAACAACTCTAGATGGGCGACTCTCTACATCACTGCCTTTCCTAAGCATGAATGTGACCTAAAAACCCCTTTATAATATCCTCAACTCCTTTTGTGCCCAACCTAGGAGATTAGAAAACAATATTGGGGCATGAAAAAAAGTGGTAGAAAATATTTATATAGCTATATAAACATTAAGTGTTCCAATTACAGACATTCAGAATTTAAAACACTTGTCTGTGAAAATATTTTTCTTCAGGCAAAACAGTTACAAATAGTTTCCAGATAAACACAGAAAAAGAAAACCAACTAAAGGAAAACAGGATAAAACAAATGAGAAGGCAACTCACTTAAGTTCACGGAAATTAAACTTGGTCTTGTTACAGGGTATCACAACCATACAAACATGCAACAAAGAGAATTTCCCCCTAAACAGAAGAAGAATATTCTTTTTTCATAGTTTTACAATTGAACAGTCTGTATTATAAATGCTAATAAAGCTTTTTAAGGATTTTACAATAACAGGTGCTGAACTATCTGGTGAGACAGGCTGACTAGTTGCTCCTTAACTCGCTTAATGCTCCATAAATTCCTATTAACCATTTTATTATGATATTTTTCTGAAACATAAATATAAGTTGACTGAAGTAAGATCCTTTTAGCTCATAGGTATATTTATTTAAAAAACTGTGTTATGAAATGTCGGTTAGCAGCAAAAGATTTTTATGAAACGAGTGAAATTTGCAAAGATTGAAAGTGTAAGAAATGAGTAATAATTGTAGTGCCAGTAATACAGATGTCACTGCCATCAGCTGTGAGGCCTTCTGGCCCCCTCTGGCCCCCTCCCTTTTCCCCTCATAGTCACAGCTTAGCCGTGTTGTGAACTTTGTGCTTATTATTTCATTTTTTTTTACACTTTGTCTCCCCAAATGCATCACTACCCTTTGCTTGCTTGGAACT
This sequence comes from Hipposideros armiger, assembly GCF_001890085.2. Lineage (NCBI taxonomy): Eukaryota > Metazoa > Chordata > Mammalia > Chiroptera > Hipposideridae > Hipposideros > Hipposideros armiger. Next base: position 419,503 of record NW_017732462.1, on the reverse strand, counting down.
TAAAATAATTCAAATCAAACTCAAAGTATCCTTCAGTGGCTTCATTTAGTCACTCAAAATTTTACTGAGAAAATGTTGATACATGGAGCCATAGATCATGCATTTTCATGGCTGTATTACAATTTTAGGAACATGTAAAATTTATTATATTCACTGTTGCTGCCAATCTATATGGTTACATGTTTCCACTGTTGTCAATTTTTCTGACAACTGCGTAGTTACGAGTGTTCCCCTACATGCCTCCTGCAGAGGGTGGGCACACTCGTGTCACTGAGAGTGCACTTGTTAGCTTACAGCATTTGTTCCTCTTCAGCTTTAGTAGATAATGACAAACTGTTTTCCAAATTGTTTGTATGATTTAGAATCACAGTGACTGTATGTAGGGAGTACAGATTGTTCTGCATCCTTTGATACACTTGATAGTTCAGAGATTTTAGTATTTGCCAATCTGGTGAGTGTGAAATAGTCTCCTGTGGTTTTAATTTGCATTTCTCTGATTACTAGTGAGATGATAGTTCCTTTCATATGTTTATTAGCCATTCTTGTTTCCTGTCCTGTAAAATCCAAGTTTTTGCCCATTCTCCCACTGGATTGTGTATTTTTTATTTTTATGATAGGCTGACATGGTTAATATAGTAGGAGCACTAAATGTTTGTCAGTTATGTGGGGTGGAAATGCCTCTTATTAGTGGGTGACTTTTACTTCCATTTGATTTATGATGTAGTTTAATTAGCAGGATTTCTTAGCATTGATATTCTCAAGTGTATCATTCTCTTCCTTTGTGGCTTAACACTTGTTGAACCTCGTTTTAGAAATGTCTTCCTGCCCAAACAAATAGCTAT
>NW_017732462.1:413262-414195 GCF_001890085.2 Hipposideros armiger | reverse complement strand
AAGTCAGAAAACACACCTGTGAGAGATTTTAGGTAAATGTAGGCAGAGGGGAAGGTGACCCATTTGAGTCCTAGCAACAATGAATTCTGTCTCAAAATCTCTCTTTTTCTGTACAAAGACTCTCTAAGAAGCCTTCATCTGTATTTTAGATTACTGTCAACATAATAGTTGCTTTCTCCTATACTTTTATATACTCACTGTAGAATTCTATTGTTGTCAGAGCTTCTCAGCTACAGTTGAAATTGCATTCTACCCAACATTTATTTAGGTTTTATAGATATGATGACTTATTAAACAGGCTACAGCTTATATTGGCATTTTTCAGGATTTAATCATCTCTGAGAAATGGCTCTAGGAGGTGCTGATTTTTATTTTATATTTTTCATCTTTCAGTCATCTCTCTAAGAATAATTGAAGTCCTTGAACTGAGCCATTCACAGGACTGTACCTTGTAAATACAAAAAGGTCCCATTAAACTCTCTCTCTCACACACACTAAACATGTGCAATGTACTAAAGTCACATTTATATCTAAAAACAATGTCCCAAATCCTGATACATATTTTGGCTTTGAAAGTGGATGGTAACATTATAATGAGAAGCCCTCCACATCCAAAAATAAATAGATAAATAAACTGCATTAATAAGATTTTTTCAGATAAATTCTGCATTGAAATTAAACAAAAATTTATATGCAAATCAAATACAGCACATTCTGAGATTTGGGTAAGAGTCATGTTGTTAGAAATAACCTTTTGTCACAGTAGGTCATTGCTTCAAGGCTCTGTCAGCTGACAGAAAAAAATATGTGTGTAAATCTTAAACCATACATACTCACATATCTATAAATATGTCTGTATGTAGCCATCTCTATCTATATTCAGCTAAACATGAGTCCATGCGGACGTGTCCAACTCCGCCTCATCCCCACTCG
>NW_017732462.1:407789-408743 GCF_001890085.2 Hipposideros armiger | reverse complement strand
CTGAGAAAGCTGAACGAATTTTCTAGTTATATTCATCTTTTAAACAATGTCAGAGTAGACTTAGAGAAGTGTAACTATAGTCCTTTTCTGTCAGCACCGAATAACCACACCTATTATGTTGGCAGGCATGCAGCGAGGAACAAATACTTGTCCAATGAATCAATGGACTAATAGGCATAAAGTTTTTAACACAGCACCAGCTATACAAGTACTAATATATATTAGCTAGTGTGAATATTTATAATAATTGCCATTTTCATTGTAATTATTTTTATTAGTTATCACAATTCTTTAGATTTAATTCTCTTGTATGAATGTGTCACATACTTGAGCTCCTTTTCTGACCTGTAAAATCCCCTCCCCTACTCTGAGGCACCCTGCAAAGCATGCTGGAGATTTCCACCTCTTCTGCGGGAATCATCGCACTTTATTGGATGGCTCATTACTTCTAATTACACGTCACCACTCTAACAAGTCTCTGATTTTATAGTGAGTTCAGTGGCCCGACCATCACATCAAATCTGCTATGATTATGAGCTAGGTTGTGTCTGCAGCCACTAGTCATTTAGCTAAGCTCTACAAAGCTTCCCCTGCCGCATCCCATTCCATATTGAAGAGCCCTTTGGTTATACCTAAAAGGGAACTGTTATTAAAATGTAGGCCCTAAGTCCCTGTTAACTCAGCTTAGGCTGCTATCAATATTGGGTTGTCGGAAACGTCATAACGCATTTTTGCAATGAGAAACATAGAAAAAATACGTCATGATGTTTCCGACAACCCACTATAATACCATAACAAAAAGTGAGTGGCTTACACAGCAGACCTTTATTTCCTGCAGTTCTAGAGGGTGGGGGGTCCAAGATCAAGGTGCCAGCAGATTTGGTGTCTGAGGAGAGCTCTCTCCCTGGCTTGTAGATGGCCTTGGCCTTCTCTGACATCCTCACATGGCCTTCC
>NW_017732462.1:406115-407434 GCF_001890085.2 Hipposideros armiger | reverse complement strand
GCATATGAAGACGGGTGCGTAAACACTCTCAGTTCATGGCAAGACCTCATCTTATAACGGTGGGCTCATGACCCATGTATTTCCACCCTCTCCTCCCTCTACTGTGGATGATGCTGCTCATCCATCATAGCAGTGTTTTCTTTCAGAACTGGGTGGTGCTCACGGGAATCCTCCTCAGCCCAGCACTGGAGCGAGCACAGTGACAGCTCCATGCAGGCAGGCAGCTCAGGCCACCCCCTGCGTGAGCTGTAGCGACCATGACAGCACAATTAATTAACCAGTGACGATAATTGATATTGTGGTGGTGATGTGGGAAAAGCTAGGAGAAAAGAAAAAAATATTCTAAAAGTTCTCCATTCTAAAAGTAGGGCAATTAGAAGAATGATTTAAAAGCTGCAATTAAGTTAATATCCATAATAGTTTGATTTGCACTAGTAAAGACACTGTGTAACTATTTAACGTGTTCAGAGGACTCAACCTCTGCTGACTTTGTTAACTTTTCTATATCCTATGATTCTTTTGTTTTCCGAATAATTATAAAAACTTTAAATGTCAAGGATATCGTCATTTGTCTCCAAATAGTATTCAGAGCTCAGAAGGCATTTGAGTGGGGCATGCTTACATTTTATGATGCGGTTTACTGTTTGTGTGAGCCTGGGCCTGATAAAATCGTATGTCCTTTCTCATACAGAGGCGTGTTGCATATGGCCAGTGGGAACGCATGACGGCCTCGGGCATCTGACACTGTTAGCTCCGCACTCTCTCTTCTGGGAACTTGCTTCGTTCACTCTTATTTGTGCTACTTCTTTGGACTTCTCATTGCGTGGCTATTCTTTTTCTTCAGCGACCCTCTTATTCCTTTTATCTTAAATGTCCAGAGGACGTTGCCTTATTACTCTGGTATTTTCTTTCACTATATGTCCACATATAAACCTTATAGTTTTATCTATACTTATCCATATAAACTTTCCAGCTCAGCTATACCTGAAGCGAACAATTACTTCTTCCTTCCAGATTTTTCTTATCCCACTTGCACCACTGGGAAACCCATGCTTTTGTGAACAATGACTGACCCTGTGAGTAGGAATAAGACAAGTGTTGCTTAGAAACCAGGCGGGAGGTACCTCTGGGGGCTGCACAGGGTGTGTCCAATCCCGTGCATAACGGCACAGGGGAAAGTTCTCTGTCTCATCACGGAAAACTCTCCACAGCAACGTACAGGGCAGAATGCAGCAAAGGCAGCTCTCAACTAATCAGATGCTAATTTTTCTCTAAAAAAGTACTTTGGAAATAAGTCTCTTATCCTTTCCATAGAATGA
>NW_017732462.1:404023-404799 GCF_001890085.2 Hipposideros armiger | reverse complement strand
TTTTGGCAAAAATCAACCCAAATTCACAGTATGTATACACACTGCATGTGTATCCCTAATAGGAATAGAGGGGCACTTCCTGAGCTTGATAAAAAACATCCACAAAGAAGTATAGTTAACACTGCAAATAATGGTGAAAGACTGAATGCTTTTCCGCTAAGAAAATGACAAGAATATATGCTTTCACTAATCTTATTAAGTGTTGGATATTATGGCCAATGAAGTAAAGCAAGAGAAGAAAATAAAAAGGTATAAAGATCAGAAAGGGAAAAAAAATTTGTCTCTATTTACAGAGTCATGATTGTCTAAATAGAAAATTCCAAGAAAGCTACACAAATGCCTTTCTAGAATAAGTGAGTTCAGCAAGTTTGCATGCTGCAAGATAAGCATAAAATCAATTGTACTTATATAACCTAGTAATTAACACATGCATAATGGAAATGCAGCTACAATACCATTTTCAATCACTTATCAAATGAAATCTTTAGTTGTAAACCTAACAAAACGTATTCAGGACTTACATGCAAAAAACTAAGCAATGCTGATGAATGAAATGAAAGAAAACCTGAATAAATGGAGAGAAACATCTTGTTCATGGATTGGAAGGTTCAACGTGATAAAGATGTTACATTTCTCAAAATCAATGTGCAAAGTCTTTATCCAGTTTCCTGGCCCTGAAGGGGGGCGCTCCATTCTTCCTTTGCTCTCTTTGTGTCATTCCTTTCCCTGATTGGTTCTAGTCCCATGGCTGAAGATTGACATTCAAGACAGTCAGA
>NW_017732462.1:381414-401601 GCF_001890085.2 Hipposideros armiger | reverse complement strand
ACACACCTGGAGCATAACCATGAAAATTTTTAGAAACTGATATATCATAATGATTACAAGCTTGGATATTGAAATCAAATATACCTGTCATTTGCTAGGTATTTAATTTCAACCTTTCTTTTTTATACCTATAAGAGAAAGGAAACATTTAAGTTTCTTTCCTCTCCATGGTACATATTTCTAAAAATATTATTAATTCAAAATTCACGTAAATCTCTACTAGTCTTTCAGGAGGAATACATTTATTGTAAATAAAAAATTTAACAGGGTGTATAAATCTGTCAACATGCTTCATATCTTTAATGCTGCTTTTAATTTTTTTGACATTAACTCTTAAAGAGTTTTTTAAGTTCACTGTTAAAAAACAATAGTAAAAGTATGGAGGTTGTTTGGTCATATATTTTTACTTTACCACATACAGTTTTTGTTCTAATATTATCAACTTTGTAGTTCAAATTTTAACACTAGAGTTATAAAGAATGAAAATACTTGGATGACATTTTATATAGATTAAAGCAAGTCAAATATTAATAGCTATCATAAAACCCAAAATCTCGACAGAAGATTTGATGCAAATAAATAGTTGGTCCAAAAATAAGTTATGTTTACTAGTTAAAGAAGCACAATTATATAGTAAAAATATAAACACAAATTATAATTTCCAAGGAAGATATACCAACTTTTAAATTATGATACTAAGACTTTAAAATTTGGGGGATAATATCATTAAAGCAATTTTCTCATAAAAATGGGACCATTAATGTCACTCTATTTAAAAATAGCACAATGAATTTCTATTTCAGAAGAGAATTGAGTAGTTTATGTGAGACCAATATGCCCACTTAAAAAAAAAATTGAAAACTTTGATGAAACACAAAAGTCATTTGCTTAAAGACCTCAGAGATTAGCTAAAATACCAAGAACAAAAGGAGCTAAAAATAGCTAGTAGTCNTTTTATTCTTACTGCTGTACATGTAATGGATTTTTTGATCTGATAACTCATACTTTTTAAAAATTTTACTAAATTCTCAGACATGAATTTTTAAAATAATTTCCACTCACCGCAGTCTCTACATTTCTCTTCTGGAACTTTTGTTATAAAATAATGATTGTAATAAGTTGTGCACATATAATGTAATACCTAGAACAGCTGCAAAATATGCTATATAAGGAGATACTCTCAATAACACTACAGAAAAAATAAAATGGAATTTTAAAAGTAGCTCAAGTTACCCACAGAAAGGCAGAATAAAGAAAACAGCAAACAAAAAGCAGTGAGAACAAAATGAAAATAAAATGGCAGACTAAGCATTAATATATCAATAATTGCATTAAATATAAATGGACTAAATGCAGTAACTAAATGACAGAGATTGGGAGATTAGAATAATAGCATAAGTATATACTGTATACAAGATAGCCCTTTAAATCTAATGATATAGGTATGCCAAAAGTAAAAAGATGGAAAAATGTATTGTGCAAATATTAATTAAAGGAAAGAAGTGGTTGCATTAATATTATGTAAAGTGATCAAACTAAAAAAAAGTCATAAATAATGATAAAAAGTCAATCCATCATGAAAATATAGTAATTCTAAATGTGCATGTGCCAAAAAAACAAACAAACCACACACACAAAAAGAAAAACCAGAGCTGCAAAATATGACATAAAACCAATAGAACTAAAAGGNGAGGATTTAGAAATGAAGGCTGCAGTCAGAATAAAGTGACTGAAGTCAGGGACCTGGTGGTATTGGGGGGAGTTTACGCACAAGGGGCAATTGGTTTGGTGACAGAATTTCAATTCATTACAAGGTTATTGAAATATCCAAACTGAATCAAAGGAAATATTGCCTTATGTAAAATACTCAAACTTCTGAATGTATTTATGTGTTTATTGGGTTGTTGGAAATTCATGACACATTTTTGCAATGAAAAACATAGAAAAAAACATCATGACTTATCCGACAACCCAATATTTGTAAACAGAAGCATTGATATAATGATAATAGTTATCTAGAGGAACCCAGCAAGACCAGAACCCTGCCCTTGGTTCTCCATTTCTCTCTGAAAGTGAACTATATAAGCAAGTTAGAGGATTTAATCCATAAATACTCCTCTTTGCTCCTAAGGTCTGGCCTCCATGATGTATAAACTCAGGGATCTAGGCTAGATTCGGCCACCAAATTCTTTAGCTCAAACCCGAGGCAGCCTTGGCATTAAACCTGACCAATAGAGCGCAGGTATCATTAGAGAAAACGTGTCCATTGTCATCAAGGGCTCAGTCTGGACCTTCTCTGCCAAAGGCAAGGTTCACATCAGCATCTGCATCAGAGGAAACTGATGGGAATGAATATGGAAGAGCAGAGAGCTGGAGATAAACTACTCTCCTTTCTCCCAAGAAAGAAATCCCATCACTATGACCTAAAAAATATTGTCAAATATGGCCAGTCTAGAAGTCTTCCTTAGGGATAAAGGAAAAGAGTTGATAACAGCCATTGTCTTTCTTTGAGAAACACCCCCCAGCAAACTTCTTGTTCGGTCTGTAATGTGTTTCACAGCTAGTCCCTCTGGGAAATTTGGGGTTAGTATTTTTTTCTTTTCTCCCATATGACATGAGTATTGAAAGGTCACACTCCTGCTTCCATGGACTGCTTTACAAGGTTTATACATATCATTCTTTTCGTGCTTGCAGAATGTACTAGAAGTTTACAAAGAACGGAGGAAAGAAACTAAAGGGATTAAATGAGAGATTGGACTCTGGAGCTAAATAGCCTTGGGTTTGAATCTGTTCTGCCACTTACTGTGTAACTTGGAGAAAATTAATTAGGCTCTTGAAGCCTGTCTCTTCATCTGTAAAATGTGGCCACTGCGTAATAACTCCCTAACAGGCCAGTGGTCACCTCCACTCGGCTGCAATTTTAGTCTCTTGTGCTTATGAATTCCTGGTTCCCAAGGCAGTGGGGCTCTGTGACTATTTGTTGAATGAATCTAAAGGAGGGCTCAGAATAATAATAGTAAAATGGAAATTGCATGATGAATANGTAATGTATGAATATAAAAGGTGATTCCATCGATATAAAATTCAAAAGCAGGTAAAGCTCACCTGTGATGCTGAAAACCAGGATAGCATCTACATTTAAAAGCAGGTGTTTAGTAAGTGGGGCCACAAGGTGGTCTAATAGCAGGTGGTTTACATTCCATTTCTTCATATGACCTCTGGTTACATGTGTGTATTCATTTTGTGAAAATTCTTTGAGCTGTACCTTATGCACTGTGCCATGGCATGTCATATATTATAGAACTCAATGAGAAGTTTTCAAAACATAAAATTTGCATAAAGTAGGGCTTCAGTGTAATTACTACCTCTTAAGGTTTGGGAAGAATTAGATAAAATAGTCTGTAAAGCTATAAAACATGTAGTTCACTGTTCTATGTATTATAAGTACACAATAAAATGTAATATACTTTTTTTATCCTTCTGGTTGTCTTAAATTCCAAGCTTTCAAGAACTTCAAATATTTCACTATTCTTGGTCATAAAATATTATACTTCTCACATAAAGAAAATACTGTCTTGCTCATTGGAATTTTATTAGTCACCTACATAGTGCATTTGCTGCTCACTGGGACCTATTGTTTTTAAGATATAATGTGTTTTCTTTAAGTTGTCCATAGTAATTTAGTTTCAGGCCTATGATTCATCACTCTGATATGCATTTTCTATTGAATGAATATAGCCTTTTTATATTGAATAATAGAGTATAGTGTTCAAGTGCATGGAATCTGCAAACAGCCTGGTTGCAAAACCCAATTCTGTCATATACTAGCTTTGGGATCTTGTGAGAATGATAACTACAACCTTCTTATATGTAGTTTGAAGGGGTCCTTCTCATGCTCAGAACAAACTAGAGATTTAGTAAATGTTAGATATTCTTATTACAATGGATTTTAATACTTTGCAGAAAATTTAATGATATTTAGCAGTTTAAATATAAGAAATAACATTCATTACTATGACAGTCTTAAAACTTTGAGACAGAGATAATTTTTCTTTGGAAGTTGTGGGTGTATTTTCTATAAGAAAGAGAAGTTGTTTTCTGCTTAATTCTTCAACCATAAGGTGCTCACAGATGCCTAATTAGTGGCATGCATCGTGAAGGACATGCTTGGTGAAATTTCTGTGAAAATGCCACATTCTGCTTGGCATCCCAAACTTTTAAATTCAGTCACCTTCTGGACTAGTGGCATTTATTTACTTTTTGTGATATGTCATCTAAAAGATCCCTCACTTTGGTTTCTGAAAGATGAATTTTCTGTATCTGGATCACTCAAATAATTAGAATCTTCTCTCCCTGAAGTACTGATAGCACCACCATAAACTGTCTTTTGTCTAAATGTGATAGTATCTTCTGGGTATTTATAAGAAACATTTTTCTATACAATTTGTACTTATCAATGTCANAAAATAATTTTATGGTTGGGGGTCACCACAACATGAGGAACTGTATTAAGGGGTCGCGGCATTAGGAAGGTTGAGAACCGCAGCTAACATATTCCTTCTCAGTGCTGCAGGGTGTTCTATCATTTGAGTCTCCCAAAACGTGTTTATCAGTTCTCCTCTTGCTATGAATTTATACGGGATCCATTCAAGCCCTATATAACCAATGCTGTTATAACCATTTCTGTGCAGGTCATCTTATGTCACATATTGGCATAATAGCTTAGAGGAACCCTGAGGCATGTACCTAGGGCTGAAATAATTTATTTAAAAAAATACTAATTACCTCTATGGAAAATGCAACTAGATAATATTCTGAGAACTAGAACAGTGAAGGAGATATTGCCCCTTTCCTTACAGAGCTTTCATAGTCATACAGAAAAACGTGAAAACAATTAGTGTAATCAAGTGGTAAATATGCTAAAATAGTGGAGAGTCAATTCTTGCTGTATCCGCAATCTGGTGGGACTGAGTCAAAGTCTTCCTGGAAATGACCTTTGGACTGAGTCTTGCAAGATGAGTAGCTATTTTCCAAATGGACAGAACATAAAATATGTTCCTGGAAGGGGAGGAAGGCACTAGTGAACAGAGGAGTGACTTAACACACGACACTGAAAGAACTGCAGGTGTTTCGCTATGAATTCAGTTTAAAGGGCCTAGATTTGGTGAAATGATAAAAAACGAAATGAAAGTGAAAATATGTTTGCTTATAAGTATTCTGGGAAACAATTCACTTTAAAGGCTAAAATTGAGCAATTATGTGTTCAGTCTTTTTAAATAATTTCAATCATTATTAAATGCATCTACTTTCCAAGTGCCAAAGAATAATTTGTGGGAAAATACCCAGTTATCCCTCTTTTTATCTAGTGGTTCTTTGAGCAGTATCAAATCNTAGGAGTCTCTCTTTGTGTTTAACCTTTGCTATTCTAATTATAATGTGTCTAGGTTTGGGACTGTTTGGGTTCATCTTGTTTGGGACTCTCTGTGCTTCCTGAGTTTGTATGTCTATTTCTATCACCAGGTTGGAAAGTTTTGAGTCAATATTTCTTCAAATAAGTTCTCAATTCCTTGCTTTCTCTCTTCTCCTTCTGGTACACCTATGATGTGAATGTTGTTACGCTTCAAGTTGTCTTAGAAGTCTCTTAATCTATCCTCATTTTGGGGATTCTTTTTTCCTTTTGCTGTTCCGATTGGGTGTTTTCTGCTACCTTGTCTTCTAAATTGCTAATTTAATCCTCTGCTACATCTAGTCTGCAGGTAATTCCTTCTAGTGCATTCTTCATTTCAGTTATTGTATCCTTACTTCTGACTGGTTGTTTTTCATGGTTTGTATGTCCTTTTTTATGCTTTCCATCTCTTTGTTGAAGTTCTCACTAAGTCCCTTGAGCATCTTTATAACCATTGTTTTGAACTCCGTCTCTGGTAGGTTGCTTGCCTCCATTTTGTTTAGTTCTTTTTCTGGATTTTTCTCTTGTTCTTTCATTTGGGATGCATTTCTTTGTTTCCTCATTTTGGCTGCCTCTGTGTGCTTGTTTCTATGTATGAGGTAGATCTGGTATGTCTCCTAGTCTTGGCCAGGTGGCCTTATGTAGTAGGTGCCCTGTGGGGCCCTAGCACAGTCTCCCTGGTCACCTGCTCCAGGTGCTCCAGGAGTGTTCATTGTGTGGGTTATGTGTGCCCTCCTTTTATAGTTGAGCCTTGATTGCTTTTGATATCTCAGTGGGTGGGATTGGCACTCAGGCTGATTGGCTGTGGGGTTTGGCCACATTCACGGCTTACAGGCTACTGGTGGGGGGCTTTCCCCATGGAGTGGGATTTGCCCCAGGGGACTCTGGTGCTTGATGAGACCACCTATTGTGTGTGCTGCTTATGGGGCTAATTGGGCAGTGCTCTGCTGTGATCTGAAGTCAGCCTCCAAGTATGTTGGTTTTGGGGCTTCTTGGGAAGGGCTCTGGTGCAGGCCCAGGTTACCCACTGCCTGCCACCAGCCAGGGACTACCCTGTAGGACTACAAAGCAATCTGCTGGTAGTAACTGCCCATGTTAAAACTGGAGGTGTGTCACAGAGACCATGCTGTGATCCAAGAAAGTCTGCCACCAGTACTGGACCTGGCGTAGATCCTCCAAAAGCTGGGACACCCCAAGGCCTGCTGCCACCTGCCAGCTCCCTTAAGATTTAGCTACTGCTAAAGCCTCTTGGAGGACACAGTTGGATGAGGCAAGGTCTCAGGGAGTCACTAGAGTGGGAAGAGTTGTGATAATGAGGTTAAAGTTGATTCTGGTTTGATGCCAGTGCTGAGCCTGTAGCTACTCAGCAAAAGTCTCAGATCACACTGAGGCCAGCCTTCCCTCACCTGGGGCCTGTGGACTTGGATAGTTTTCCAAGAAACAGTGCAACTCAGGTGGGTTTGGCTGCTCAGACAAGGTGCTTCTGGCTTAGGGGGAGTTAGGTGAGTCAGGGTCCCAGTGAGTCAGCAGGGTGGACCAAGCAGAGCTCAGCAGGCCAATCAGATTTAGATTTGGCCATAAGGGGGAGGGCTCAATACATTAAAGATGGTGCCCATCTGCCGGGTGCACAGCTACCCACATAGGGAAAGTGGCAACTGTCCTCCAGCCCTTGCTTCAAAGCCACACACCTAAGTCTGCCCCCCCACCCATGTGCCTCTGATACCCTCTAAGTCACCATCCCTCTGCCAGAGCCCCAGGTGAGTGCTTGTGATCTAGTGAGTCTGCACGGGCCATTTAAGAGGATGGCTGGGTTTTCTGCGGCCTTCTGTTTCACCCTGATGCCAGAATCCCTGCTGTTTTTCACGGCCAGATGTTGTGGGAGCTCCTCTTCCTCGTACCAGTACTCCAGGTTGGGGAGCCTCGTGTGGGTGGCTATGGTCCCTTACTCCTCAAGGGGGAACCTCCAAGGCCCAGGTATCCCTCCCAATTCTCATCTGCCACATGGAGGTATCGGGCCAGCCCATTTCACATCTCTGCCCCTCCTACCAGTCTCAACCTGGCTTCTTCTTTATATCCTTAGTTATAAAACTTCTGTTCAGCTAGACTTCAGATGGTTCTCTGGGTTGATTGCTGTATAATTTAGTTGTAATTTTAATGTGTTCACGGAAGAAAGCATGCACAGTGTTGATCTATTCCACCAGCTTGGATCTCCTCTAAATTATAGTTTTTAAATGGGATATTTTTTTTGCGGGGGGAAACTATTGGTAATTAGGGAGTATGACTACAAAGATAGGAAGGACTGGAGTGGATGTGGTATGGTCTAGTATGTACAGCAGCTTATGAGAATCTTGTTTCCATGGCCCTTGATGGAACAAATACATTTTATGTGGTAAGTTACTAATAGTAGTATACTTTCAGAATGTTTTTAATACTAACAGATCTAGTAAAAAAAAAATTTCTTTCTTGACTTTTCCTCTCTACCAAAACACATCTTATGTTGCAGTAGCGTGTATATATACTCTATATACTCTATATATACTCTATAGAGTGTATATATACTCTATATAAACTATATATATATATATATATGTGTGTGTGTGTGTATATATATATATATATATATATATATAATTTCAGAGAGATAGTGAGGTCAACATATATTGATGGGCTAATTATTGAATGCAAGAAAACATAATATGAGCATATGAATCAGGAAATTTTTAAAAAGGTAAAATACACTCTACTGTCATAGATCTTGCATTTTAATCATGGGAATAAGACAAGTATACAAAGGCTATATTGCAAGACAGAAACTGATACATCCTATGAAAGAGATTTTAATAAAATTAATTGGTAATATCTAGCAAACTATTGGAAAATTATAGAGACAACAGAAGAAATGTGGAGGAAATCTAGACTAAACATGGGAGCATGATTGAAAATTGAGTCCCAAGGAAAGCTTAAGAACAATGTTTAGAGTTAGTTGAGAAGATGAAGAAATGAGTGATGTGATATTTGATTGTACAAGAGAATTATGAATTGTTGGATTTTAGGATTATAATGAGAATGATAAGAGTATTCAGTGGAACTGAGACTTGGAGGAACTCAAGATTTCCCTATGCAATGATAATGTAGTGTAATGTACAACGAATTCTATGGGGGTTGATTGGGGTGGAATACAGATAGGGCTCCGAAGACTTCCCTTGTTTTAGAATGCAGGCGAAAAGCCTCTGCCTCAGTGATTCAGAACTAAAGTGAGTCCAGCAATAATAACCGAATCAATGGACTAATCTAATTTAATGATCAATCCATTAAATTATGCATGTTACAATAAGTTGAACCTTTTTCAATTAACAATGGTTGAAAATTGGGGGTGCAATGTCCTGCCATTATAAATAACCAACCAAAAAATCTTTGACTTCTAACTAGGATCATTTGGAAAATGTTTTTACACTGCAATGTTAAGCATTTTAAGAGAAAGAATCATACAAAAGGGGTAAATTAATATCTATTATTTAAAAACAAAGTACACTAGACTTTTAAAGAATATCTAGCACTTGGTTAGTAAAGTGAGTTTATAAAGGACACTCTTTATGTTCTCTGAAGAGCAGGAAGGAAAATCTGCAGCTTGTACCTAGCTGTTGACCTTTAATAAGAAGTATTTAATTGGTTCTCATTGTAAAATCTAATGAACTATTGCACAAGTATTATGAGACATGGAATTCTGACACCCACTTTCCTTCTGCTCTACAGCAAAAGGAGTATCTAAGATTTTTTTTTAATCAGTAAACTAAGTATTATGGAATTCTGAAAGCATTTGGAAAGTCTTGCTTTGGTATCTTGATATCCCATGCTGAAGATTATTTTCTTCTAGAAATGTTACTAATCTTCTAGATTAATTTTTGAAAGTCTGATGGGTCATTTTGAGCCTTCATAGAAGATTTAAATACATGGGTATAAATAAGCAAAAGTCTCTGGAAAATTGAAAAGGGCAGCTGATGAGTTGTATTTGTCTAGATTATGTCTTGTGAATTGTTTGATAGTTTTCTTCTTGGGAATTTTACTTTTAGTGAATTGTCTAAAGTGATTATAAATGTTGATGTTTTAGCAGGAATTTTCAGAGTGGGTCATGGGGATACCTTTGGGGATCCCTGAAGCATTTTCAGGGGTCACAAGTCAAAAGCTGTTTTTATAGTAACTGTAAGACTTTAGTTGCTTTTTCCGTTATTCTCTCATGTGTGTGTGGTGGCGTATCTAGCGGCAAATGACATGAATCATCACAACAAATTGGGTATAGAAGCTGATATGAGGTTACAGCTGTCTTCTATTAAGCAGACATTAAGCATATTTGCAAAACCTATAAAACAATATCAATTTTCTTGCTAATTTCTTTGTTTTGGAAAATATAGCTATTTTTCATAAAATGTTATTTATATTCACCCATTATTTTTAATACTGTTTTTAAAGGAATTATTAACAACTTGCCCAAAGTTGCAGAGCTAGTAAGGAGTCAGGATAGGAACTGAGCTACTAAACGGAGGGACTCCTGTGTCCGCCATCCAACCACCAGGCTCTGATGCCCTAAAAGAAAAAAGGGGGAGGAAAAAAAAAAGGAAAGAAAAGAAAAGATGATGTAATGGTTTATAAGAGACTCCATTTTATTTTTCCCCCTAAAGTGTTAGTTATTAATCCCACTGTATTTCAAGTTTACTTACCTTGAAAATAGTGATATTAACACTACTTGACTCACAGGTTGTTGTTAGTATTAAATGAGTTAATCCATGTAGAGTTCTTATTGAGAACAGCACAAATTAAGTGTTGTGTTTGTGTTTGCCAATATTAGTATTACTAGAATTATTATTGTCTCTTCAAGAATCCATTTATCATTTTTTGCTAATATGATTCCTTATCGATGGTGAGTGATTATTACAAAATGTTTTACCTAATTGAACTCTAATCATCTAATATGTTATAAATATTTTAATTAATGTAATTAATTATAATTAATCAAACTACCTAGTACATATCTTAATAAATGGATATTTTAATGCATATCAGAAAGGATTAATTAGAGTTGATGATTTTCATGTGATTTTTAGCTAGAATAATCTGAATACTGAGTGCCTTTTAGGCAAAATACATTCCAGTCACTAAGAAATGATTTTAAAAAATTACATAGTCATTTAGTAAGTGTGCAATCTATATTTTATTTATGGAGTAAATAAAATAGCACATTCTCAAGGGAACTTAATACTTTTGCTGGGCAATGTTTATCCCCCCGGCTTCCTTTATGTTCTGGCCACGCTGCTGTACAACCACAGCTGCCAACTGACGGAACCAGCCTCCACTCGACTCGTGTCTCTCCATTTCCTGTAAGGGGAGCAGAGAAATGCTCTGGTTGTTAAAGATGTGGGTCATGGGTAGTTTTAATATGGGCGATGTTACAGCCTGTTTTATAGGCTGATCGTCAAGTTCCAGGAGAAAGAAAAGAATGGCGGAAATAAAGGTTTTGAGAAAGTGAGATAAGACCGAATTTGGATCTCAGAAGCAGGGGTCTGCATAGGATGAGAACAGGAACCCTTCTATCAACAAGAAGGAGACAGTTCAGGTACAGAAGCATGTAAGGTGTTGGGTTTGCACCTGGGAAGACAAGGACTTTCCTGTCCTTGGAACACACCAACTTTAGATGGCATTCAGGTATTCAGGTCATTTTTTATTCAGTGTTAGTCTTTTTGCTAATAATGGTGTGTGTGTGCATGCACAACACACACACACACACACACACACACATCAGTCATCATTGACACTAAGCTTTTGATTGATCTCTATGTTTTATAGTTGCCTTGGCTGCAATCGACTGGTTATTTTTATTATGAAGGTTTGTACACACCTCTCCAGGGGAAAAACATCAGGAAGCCAAGACAGTGAAAAAAGTCTTGACAAGCTCTGGGTAGAAGACCATGTGGTATGCACAGAACAAGTTTAGAAGAAAGGTATTTCAATTACCAAAAAAATATTTTAAGAATCTATCTGTTATTGAGAATTGACATATAATAATTGAAATGACAGTCAATTTTTTCTTTTTTTACTGCAGATGGCTTGATATCCTCCATTTTACTCTAGCAATGTCATGTGTCCACATAAGAAATTTTGTGCTCTGGGTGTGACACCAGAGGCTGAGCTTCAAAGCGCTGACACTCAGCACCTGGTTGGACAAAGCCCGGGCTTGGCCCACAGGAAAGACCAATGGGCAGGACTCAGTGTGTTTGCAGTCAGACTCGGAGGACTCTCCGTTTGCAGTTTCCAGGGCCCCCGAAGGGAGCACACGCTCCATTTGCCTGTTCAGTTTGGGATTTTCTGTGTAGTCTCTGGAAGCTTCCCTGGCAAATGTGCCCTTAATCACTGAGTCAAATAATTAGTCTGAGCATGAAAATAAAGGATTCCACTCTTTGTTTTGGTTTTTTAATGAACAGAAAATGAAAATGTAAGCCAAGTATCAGGCTTTGTTTTGCCCAGTGCCTGGGGTATTGAAGGGTTAGGTTCCCACTAGAGGACAGTCTACATGACAAAGAGGAAACAGCAGTCAGGAACAGTGCAGACTTCAGGAAACAAAGCAAAGCAAACAGTGCCCATTGTCTGATGTTGGTAGGAATATCAACCGTGGGGCAACATCCAATGCCTCACCTAGCCCTTCTTTGTAGCTGTTGCAAGATCCAAAGCATGTTATGCAAGGCAGTGAGATTCAATAGGAAGAAATACAAGACATGATATTCTGTTTTAGAAGTGCCCTTCCCCCACCTGACAGCATCATTTCTGTGTATTTTATGCATGCTTTTCTTGAAAGATTTGCAGAAAGAATATAGCATGTTTATATGTGCATATGTTTACGTTCAGGAGAGATGTTGGAAATCTTAGTGGCCTAAATTCTCACTTAAAAATTTAATAACTTTTTTTTGTTATGGGATGGTTTTACAATATTGTGATGATAGCAATTATTATAAGACCAGCCGGCTTTGTAACAGAATCCATTCTTCACGCAGAAACATTAAATTAAGTGTTTATATGGTGGTATTGTAAAACTGGCATTGGTATGGAGGACAATTTAAAACTCCAAATTCTCTAAAACCATGTATGGATTTAACCCTTGATGTAAGTTCTATCTTTTCACTCTTCGACTATGTGGGGCACTGATGCTGGTATTCTGCTGGTTAACAGGATTGTAAAGGGTATGCCACATGACCCCTAGTCTTTTAGGCTACTTGGGGACGCCAACCATTTTCTGTAACAATATTTCAGTAGAAAAATGAAACCTAAATGGTAAATAGCAATTCACAGTCATTTAAATCTAGGTCTCCATGTGGATCACATTTACTGGAGGTAGGCTACATGTATTTTATTTAAGCTAATTATTTTTAGCATGTATTACTCATCATGTACTGTCTCATTGTGTGGCTTTAAGTCCGTAGATGTGACTGTATTGCTCATGGTAAATTTTGCCTATCAGCACTGCCATCAGTTAATATTCTCGTCATCATGTCGACTCATCATCCCACCCAAATGAAAAGTTTGCACTCTGTTTAGGTTTGGGAGCTATGAGAGGCTGGATAATGGCCCCGAAAATGGGTCCACATCTTCATCCTTGGAACATTGGCGTATATTACCTCATCTGGCAGAAGGGACTTTGCAGATATGATTAAATTAAGGATTTTGAGATGTGGAGATTTTGGGGGGTTACCTAGGTGAACTTGATGTAGTCACATGGGTCCTTCTAAAAGGGAGGCAGTAAGGTTAGAGGAAACAGAACATAATGCTAAGGTGTTGTGATGGCTTTGAAGATGGGGGAAGGGACCAGAGGCCAAGAAGTGCAGGTGGCCTCTGGAAGCTGGAAAGGCAAGGGAAGAAGTGCTTACCTCAAGCATCCAGAAGGAGCCAGCCCTGCTGACTTCAGCCCAGTGAGACTCAGTTTGGATCTTTCATCTCCAGAAGTGTGAGAGGAGAATTTGTGCTGTTTTCAGCCTCCAAATTCGTGGTTATTGATAATGGCAGCAATGGGAAATGCATACAGCTGCCACGATGACTTCACCACAGCCGTCATAACCTACCTTCTCATTCTGGTTCCCAGAATGATGCTGACTATGTTGCCCTGTCATTTCCTACCATATGCCAGGATTTGGGGCTCATTAGGAATTTTTTGCATTGGCAATGCTTCATGGATGTAGAGGACAGTTTCTCATCACGTCCCTGCAAAACAAGATGAACTTACAGCGCATTTCATTCAACGATTGTATTGATCACATTCATAAGGTTAATACAATTTTCTTTCTCAGAGCAGGTTTTAATTTTAATAAAGTGAGCTTACTTATGTTACATAGATTGTCCCTCTTTAATTTTCACTGTTGAGAGAAAGATCACTTTTTCATAGGAATAAAGATAAAAAGGTCGCCAATAACTCACTTAATCTCAGACGGAAGAGCCAAAAACCTCATATCACAAAATTTTCCATGGTGACTGAAGTTATCATGGTCTTCCATTTCCCTCAGTGCTGGCATGTGTGCTACTAGTGTTAGTGATCCAAATATTGAAATAATCCGTATGATTCCTTGGATAAAAAGTCATTTAACTGAGTGGCTGCTTTTGGGACTGGTAAGCTTTATTCTAGGTAATATTTAAATCATTTTTTATGACAAGAGCCACAGAATTAATGTGCAATATTATGAAAATATCAGAGAGAGAAATGTTATTTTTTATACATTTTGTGTTTCTTGCAATCCCAGATTAAAAAGGTGCGAAAGATGGTGCCGCCTGCAATGTTCTCTGCATTCCTTCTCTATCCTAAAGTAGCCTCTCAGGATAAAATGGTCCCTGTCCCTTGTAAACACCACTCTCAGGGTGAAAGACTGGTGGTTCACGTGCGTCATAGCAATGTTTCCTCCTTCACTGCCTGTGCTTGAAGGGAACGGGCAAAGAAGGAGAAAGCATTAATATGTCCTTCCAAGAAATAGTGCTGAATAGAAAACTGATTGATCATTCCATTATATCCAGTGTGTGTTTCTCCAGAGTAAATACTCAATATATAAATAGTAAAGTAAAAATCACCTAGACATACATGAGGGAACAATTCAAAGATTTCATAGCCAGAGCTTCAGATAAGCTTGTGACATGAACCTGAGGTAAATTCCATGTTTGAGCTATTTTGTATAATAAACTGTTAATGATTCTGGGTGTATTATTCTGTACAAAGGAACATTGAAGGGCGACTTTTAAACCAAAATATAAAGATGTGTAAAGGAAAAAATACATGTTTTGAGATACTAAAGGTACTCAAATACAGTCATGTGTTGCTTAACCATGGGGATGCATTCTGAGAAACACGATGTCAGGCTATTTTGTCATTGAACATGGCAGAGGTCGTAGGCCTGGCCTACTGCACACCTGGGCTATGTGGTGTAGACTGTCACTCCTGGGCTACACACCTGTATAGCATGGTACAAATACTTAGGCACTTGTAACACAGTGGGAAGTCCTCGTGCATCTAAATGTATCTAAACATTGAAAAGGTAGTAAAAACACAGTATGAAAGATTAAAAAATGGTCCACTGTAGAGCACGTACCATGAAGGTAGCTGGCAGGACTGGAAGCTTCTCGGGGTGAGTCAGGGAGTGAGGGCGAGTGAATGTGAAGGCCGGGGACATGCCTGTCCACTACTGTAGACTTGTAACACTTTCCCCCAAGCCCTACCCCTGCTCCTTCCTACGGGGTCAGGGATAGAACATGGGAGCTGTCAGTGCTGCCCCGTGTGAGCTGGACTGACTGGAAATATCAAGAGAAACTGGCTGGGTGAGGTTAGGTCACCATGACAGTGACTGTCAGGAGGAGACAAAGGTGGCCTGAGGTTCAGTCAGAATAAGAAATCAAGATGGCGAGAGAGAGGAAGGTAGGGACGGTCATGGCAGTGTGGTTTTGGCTGCTGCATGCTGGAGCAGTGGTCAGATGAAGGGACTCTGGTTTTCATCCTCAGGAAAAGAGGGTGTTTGACATGGAGACTCAATAGTCCGACTTTGGAAGTTTGTTTTTGGTCATTGACCCCATCTGGGACAAAGGGCTCTCTCTGGCATTGACATGATGGAAGAAACATCACTTATCTATGCTTTCCCTCATTTCAACCTGAAAGTATTTCCGAAGCACAGGGACAGGCTGGCTGCACACTACCACAGGAAGCTTTTACTAAGGTGGCAGTGGCACTTAATACCTGTTCAGGTGGCTTTGAGGACCTGTGTCCTCGTACAGGACCTCAGGTCCTCAACAGAGAATTGACAGCAATGTGCTCTGCAGACCATCAGGCTGGCTCTGGGAGGGCTGTGGCGCCCTCTGACTGTGCAGTGCTGGGGCCAGGCTCCTCTGTGCTGAGACAGGTCAGGGGGTGACTGAGCGGGATGTCACCTGTGCACTCAGAATTGAGGTGCTATGAGTGGGGGTGGGGGGAGTCTATTGCTAAGACCACAGATACTGCTCCTGTCAGAGAAAAAAAATATCCTCCTGAGTCACATGTCCTTCCACTTCTTACAGGAGAGTCACCTCCATTAAAGCCACCGTGGTCTGAGGGCTTTGTAATCGGCTGAAATGTCGCTGTGTGGTGCACGCCTGCAAAGAGATCAGGAATTTGGGCAGGGTTGTCGCGTGAGGGATGGCATGCTTAGAATCAGGAAGAGGCACTCTTTCCACAGTGCTACTCCCGCTCAGGCCTGCACCTGCGTGCGGCTGATCACATTTGCAGGAGGTTTTGCCTCAGAGGAGTAATGCTAGGGGGCAAATCATGGACCTCTGAAGGAATTACGGTGTAAACATTATTGACATGAATGATGGCAGATGTAGAATTATACTTTCTTAGTCCACATTCAAAGCCATGATTTTACAGACTGGAAAAGATGTGATGGGGACATGAGGTAGAGCGTATAAAATGTGACGACACCTTTCAGGACGTGGTGTCCTGCTGCCACGATCAGGCCCAATTCTGGAAAAGGTAGGATTGGGGGGCCACAGAATCCCCAGATACTTGTGGGGACTTTGTGTGTATTAGAAAGAGCAACTATTCCTCATTTCATGGGCACAGCCTGCGGAAGTTCCCACAGCTTTGCTTGGTGTTGAGCGGAACAAAAATGGGTGTCTAGGCAAACAGACTTACTGTAACTCCCCCACACCAGCGAGGGACACAGACCCCAACTTGGGAGGGTGCCAGGCGTTGCCTCTTCCTATGGACCTAATGTGGCATGGGGACAGCATCAGCCTGAAGTGTCTCAGAACTGACAAGAGGCAGATGTGGCTTGCAGAGATGGAATGAGAGACGTGTATGCCTACACTCTGCGTGTGTGTGTGTGTGTGTGTATGTGTGTGTGTGTGTGTGTGTGTGTGTGTGTGTGTGGTGATTACCGGTTTTATTGAAGTATAATTGATAGAAAATAGCACAAATTTAATGTGTACAATTTGATGAGTTTGTAACCTATGCACACCCTTATAAAACCATCCCTCATTCCAGGTGATGATATGTCCATCATCTCCATAAGTTTCCTGTGTCCCTTTGTTTTCTTGCATGTATTTGTTTCTATAATATGAACACTGAACATGAGATTTACCCTCCTCACAAGATTTTAAGTGTGCAGTGCAATATTTTTTCACTGAAGACGTTATGCTGTACAGCAGATCTCTAGAACTAATTCATTCTGCAAACTGAAACTTGATGCCCACTGAACAGCAGCCCACATTCCTGCTGCCCCTCACCTCCAGGTAATAACCACCGCTCTGCTCTCTGTTTCTAGGAGCTTCACTATTTTAGGTACCTCGTATAATTGGAATCACCCAGTATTTGTCCTTCTGTGAGTGGCTTAGGTCACTTAACAAAATGTCCTTGAGGGTCACTCATATTGTCACAAATGTCAGCATTTCCTTCTTTTTAAAGGCTGCATGATATTGCATGGCATGCGCACCCCATGCTGTCTTCACCTATTCATCTGTTGGGTTAATACTGGAACTTGGCTATTGCGAATAATGCTTCAGTAAACATGGAAGTGCAGATATCTCTTCCAGATCCTGATTTCAGTTCTTTGGGGTTTTATGCCCCAGAGTGGGATGATTCAATCTCATTGTAGTTGTAAGTTTTTGAGGAGCCTCCATACTGTTTTCCACAGTGGCTGCACCATTTTACCTCCCAGTTTTTCCCCATCCTCACCAATGCTTTTTAGCTTTTACCTTTTTGATAATAGCCATTCTGAAAGTTGTGAGTTGATATATCATTGTGGTTTATATCTGCGTTTCTCTGATGATTAGTGATGTCGATTATCTTTTCATGTACTTGTTGGTGCTCTGTACCTCTTCTCTGGAGAACTGCCTGTTCAAGTACTTTGCCCTTTTTTAATTTGCTTAGTTGTTCTTCCTCCCCTCCCCCCACTGTTGAGTTATAGGTGGTCCTTATATGTTTTGGCTACTAACCCCTTACCTGATCTTTGGTTTGCAGTTATTTTTCCCCATTCTGTAGCTTGCCTTTTCACTTTGCTAGTGGTTTTCTTTGCTGTGAAGAGCTTTTTATATTGATGGAGTCCCACTTGTCTATCTTTGCTTTTGCTTGTGGTGTCATACATAGCCAAGCTATCATTGCTAAGACTAATGTCAAGAAACGTTCTGCTGTTTTCATCTAGGATTTTCAGTTTCAGGTCTTACAATTCAGCCTTTAATGCATCTACTCTGCTTTTAAGAACAAAAACATCTCATGCCTTTTTCAGTCGAGGACAGAGGTGGGAGAAACACTTCTCATGAAAGAACAGCCTGGCTAGGTGTGGGTTTTACTTTATGTTGAATTTTTTTAACTTATGAAAACTTTTACAGTAGTGCTAATCTTGCATGTTTTCAAAAGGACATCTGTGTTTAAACTCACAGAATCCCTTGTGAATTACAATGAGCAGAAAATTACATTGTCAAGAAACCCTATTGCTGAAGGAGAAATACAATTTCCTCGACCTCAGCAGATATCAACACTGCAATTGTAAGCTATATAGCCAAAGACAGACTAAAGGAAGGTGGCTAAGTTCCAAGAAGAGGCTATAGAAAGTCTTATCTCAGAATCACATTTATGAAGATTAATAAAAAAAATAGAGCTGGTCAGCCCAGATAAGAAATAGAAGAAGTATGACTTCACGTTATTAAATACAATTTCATATCTGCATATAATAGTTTTTACACTATTGATAGTATTTGAGAGAGTAAGAGAAAATTAGCTTATATTAAACTGTAAAGACTGCAGAAAATAAACCTCACTAAACAGTAGAAGGAGTTTTAAAAGTGTTTCTTTAGACAGCTTTAAAAACATTGTATTTTATGCTTGGAATAATTAAAAGTATATTTATACAGAATGACTAGAACAGACACAAACAGAATTTTTTCCTTCTTTTATAATAAAAACATTTCCACATAAGTGAAAACTTTCAGTGGTTGATCAATTACACAAAAAATAATATATATAAATAATATATGCTTATACAAATATATATAGTGTGTATATATACACACTACATACATATGTTTCTATATGTGTTGTATAGATACTGTTATATATATATACACACACATATGTATGTGTGTCATATATATATATATATATATATATATATATATATATATATATATATATATATATATATATACACATATGAAATTCCAGACTATAACTCTTTGTGGACAGTTAGAAATTCTGATTTTCAATTAAATGGGCCCATATAGCTACAGTAGATTGAACCAGTCCCAGTCAATGTAATTACCTTATTTTCATAAAAATCGAAGTCTGAGCTTTCCCGCAGGTGAGATCCAGTTCTGTGAGTCTCCTTGGAATCTAGGAGCCAGAAAAACAGAACTTAATAATTGTGGCAAAATAAAAAAAAATGTGACTCTAATTTCCAGTGGTTACATTTCCGGGGTTATCATGATGGAAGGGAGGGTTTTTTGTTTCTAGAAAAGCCTGTTACGGTTGCTTACACACTAAGCAATGGCATTTGAGAGAAAAAAATAACACAACCTGAAGCTTAGACATTGGAAAGTTGTAGAAAAAGCACATGTATGCAATTCAGGGTGAGAATATAGGGCTCCTGTGTTTTGAATTTTTGGGTTTCAACTACATCTGGTTGTTAAAGTGCAAAATTTTTACCAGTTGCCCCATTCCCTTAATATTTGCCCGGACTCCATCTATATGATACAACAGTGAGTGAATGATTTGGTATTATAATCATTACACTTAAGGTAATTTGATATATGAAACTTATAGGCCAACCTCAGTTTTTGAACATTTTTTCTGAAATCTTCAAGTATAAATTAAAGCATTCCCTTAATCCTTTCTTTTTTTAAAAAAAAAAAAAGAAAAATCACACTGTAATTAATTCCTTTAAATAGGTTTTAGTGCTTCCCAGAAAACAACGGAAAATTTAACAACAGGGGAAATGTTACCCAGAACATATAATTTCTTTCCTTAACGTATTTGTAAATAGTCTGTTATATTTTTAGTAGGCAATTAACAAAGAATCAAGATATTTTTAGTAGCTGAGAATTTTTATGTTCATTTTTTTTGTATGCCCTAGTACACGATCTATATAAAAAAGACCTATTTAGAAATAATTTTTTTCAAAATGATTGTATATTACTGTAGACAAATATAATTAGGTGCTGATTTGTACTGATTTATTTTTCTTTATTTACTTACCATT
>NW_017732462.1:374062-380948 GCF_001890085.2 Hipposideros armiger | reverse complement strand
CGGCATTAGGAAGGTTGAGAACCGCTGATATAGAGGGTATTATACTAAAGTGATAATAATAGTAAGTCAGAAAGAGAAAGACAATTGCCATATAATCTGACTTATATGTGGAATCTAAAGAACAAAATAAACAAACTAAACAGAAACAGACTCAGATGTAGACAACTAACTGACAGTTGCCAGATGGGGGCTACATGAAAAAGGTAAATGGATTAGGAAGTACAAATTGGTAATTAGAATATAGTCACAGGGATGTGAAGTATAGTATGAGGAATATAGTCAATAATATGGTAATTATGTGTAGTGTCAGATGGGTGCTAGTCAGGGAATCATATTAATTTAATAAATAAATGTCTAGCCACTCCACTGTATACTTGAAACTACTATAAAATGATATTGAATGTCAACTGTAATAAAAAAATAGGAACATGCAACTGAAAAGAATGACTGCCAAACTTTAGTGAAATGAAGAATCATTGCCATTTTACATATAAGATTTTGAGAATTTTCTTAAAATCTGGTTATTTTCTCTTGTATCAGAAACTATTGAGATTTTCTTCCCCAGCCCTCTAAGAAATTTTATAGACCATATCAATTCTTGCCTGGCAAACCACAACTATTAGTGATCACTTTTGTTGTAAGAACCATGCTGTCTACCTCACCTTGCCTGTTCCTAAGCATTTAGTCTCAGAATGAATAACTCAGATACGGTAGCCTGAATAAGGAAAGACAGAAATAAAGTAATGATTGGGTACTGTGTGTGCCTGTGTTCATTGTACAATGTCATGATTCATGGAACCACTTAGGGTCCCAATAAATATTTAGTGAGTGAATGAATCAATGCTGCCTTTAGGAATTTTTTTAGATCTGAACAGTCAATATTCAGTGTCCCCTCAAAGACTCAGAAGTTCCCCAGTCTCAGCTGTCACCTGCACCTGAGTTGACAGACTGAATTCAATCTTATCAAAACTTAATATTATGTTGGCTCTTAGCATTGGCCACAATGTGCATGTCACATATTTAAATAGATAATTTTATAAGATTAGAGAAGTCACAAAATTATTAAATAGCAGTACCAAAAATCCACTGTTTATATTTAAGGAGACAAATCTATAGCTCACTCTGTTTCCAGGAATATCCAATCTATGAGAAGCTCCAGGGGTCACTATTGCCAGAAAGAGCTCTAAACAGAGGAGGAGACCCCTGTGAGCCAGAAGATCAGGAACACCTGCCATGGTTCTTAGGAATCAGTCAGTAGAGAGAAGATGATGAAAAGGTGCACGTTTGTTTTGGTGACATCGAAATGATATTTAAAGTTCATGTCATTCAATAATAACACATTTTTATTTACCATGGTGCTAATAATAGTATTAACCATCTGTAATGTGCTTAGGTGCTTCCATACAGGTTATCTTTTATTTTGAACATGAGAGCAGTACGTGGATTTGATTAACTGTATCAGAACCTGGAAGAGAGTATGCACGAAAAGCCATGTAGAGATCAGCGGTGAGCAATGAGATTAGGGCTCACCCGCCACAAGCAAGCTGAGACAACTAACTATCATCTATCTATCTATCTATCTATCTATCTATCTATCTATCTATCTATCTATCTATCTACTTATCTATCCAGTTCTCTTATAGTCTTTCTGCAAACCCGATAATAATACAAAGAGTTTTATGAAATTAACTAACATGTGGAGAAAATCTTAACTCCCCATTGGGCGCAACTGATCTCACAGATTCATTGTACACAAATTTTCAAATATCTAACAGTTAACTTAAGTATTGTGACCCATCGCTTCCGTATCTTCCCCCTCTACCGTAAACTGTCGTCAGTTGTGCTTGTGACAGTTCAGTAAAGACATATTTCATAGCGGCATCTTTAAATGAATCTGTGAGATCGGTTGCGCCCAATGGAGAGTTAAAAACATACATTTACAGATTACTACAACACATCTGTTTGTGTTTGTTGTCACAGTCATCTTGACAGAACGTTTTCTGGAGTTAATTTTGGATATGTCTCCTTACCCTAATTTCAGAACCAAAGAAGTGACAGAAGCTTCGCCTTGAGTTTGCTGAGTGGTTTCACGTAGACATGATCCGGATGCTCCTAGCCTGATTTTTCTGTCAAATAACCAGCTTCCTTTTTGATGTTCAGCGATCAGATGTTCCATCTCATCCTTACTGTTCCTAATAAATACACCACACAGCGTCAGGAAAGAACGGACTACATTTTAGGGTGCGGCTTCTGGCCAGCACAATGCTGCTTTCCTTATTTTCAGACACCATCATTAGTAGGTCCTTCTGGCTGGTGTTTATCTGCTGCCCACTGCTGAGCCCTTAATCACAGCATTTTTACTTCCCCTGATCTTGGAATGAGAAAAGGAAAAAAGTCAATTTGGGGTTTGCAGAGAAAGTTCTCTTGTCATGGGGCATTTACCACCTTCTCCTTTTATGCATATTTTGTTATCTCTGCATAACACAAACAGAATTGTTTTTGTTTCATTTCCATTTATTATTCACCAAGTTCTGTTGTTTACTTGGCTGCTCAAAATGGAGGAAAGATGGTATTTTGCCTAAGAGTTTAGAGTCCAAGTGTGAGAAAACGGCCTCACTGCCAGATCTCATGTGGGAAAAAGCAAAACTAATGCTTTGTTCTTCTTTCTTGGAGAGTTTGCATCCCCACCCGGCCACTCTGCCCAGACATCTTGGCTGCTGCCTGCTGTGTCCCCACAGAGTTTATTCCTCTTGACCAGAAGAAAATCAAAGCAACCAGCTTTTGACATCCAAAGTTAAATTCAAGACCAATGATAAAACTAAGCACTGGAGTGCATATTTCCAAATATAAAATTTCCCACACAGACCCTCTCACACACAAGGGCACGCCCGCAGTTCCTTGGCACAGCTGGTTTTAACCTGAGGAACACTGAGCCCATTTTCCCTGTTGTCGTAACCCCCTCCGGCCCCCGCTCCACTCCTCTCTCTTTTGGGGTTGCCGCCCATTTGCTTGCGGATTTGGTATTTTGGCCTTTCCATTAGTCCTTGGTACAGAAACTCTTGCCTGTTCAAGTGTGGCATTATTCTGACTTCTGTGGTTACATCTGCATATATTGTGGGGAAAGGAAGTGGCTTCACAAGAATGCTATTATATATTTCTATACTTCTCTTAAGTAGTTTCAAATCCTTTCAGTATGTATCACACTGTTAAATTCTTACTGTCACCCTCTGGGGTAACATCCTAGACCTCTTCAAAGTAGATTTGTAATGAAATAAACATCGATGATGATGATGATGATGATGATAAAGAAGATACCCTTATTTTTCAAAGCCCTGTTACCTAAGCAGCGTTGCTATGGTAAACAGGAAGTGGTGAGAGCAGTAGTGGCACTGGGTGGAAATGCTGTGTGGTGATCTTGCCTCTCCCTGATGCACTTCACCTTGAATCATAGGGCAACACATCCTTGTGCAAAGTGATCTGTCACCTTGTTGAAAGATGGTGGCTTGAAAGCTGTGCTGATTTTTGTGAATTAATGAATTGATGAGACACTGAGAAGGTGAGATTACAGTTCCAGAAGAGGTGACCCTGGGACATAGGGTAGCACAAATCATCATGACGACCAGAGAAAGTACTCATAAATGAAAGGTAGTAACGTTAAAAATATGATGGAAAAACAAAGAGGAATACAAAATATAATTACTGAAAACTGCAGTGTCTAAACATTGCATCTGTATTGATTTTAATAAACACATAAGCTGTTTCTTCTCATTTTTCCCTCCTAATTTTTTGGGCACCCCCCTCACTTGTAACTTTGTAGGGATGAACAGGATACAGGTAAACAGTGAAATGCAAATCACCATTTGTCCTTGATATGAAATCTGGATCTTCCTCTTCAATATATATTTTTTTAATTTTAGGAACTGTATAATTTTGAAACTACCATTGAGCTTTATCTATAGCTATAAACCTAATTTGATAGACCAACACTGTGAATAATTGAGTATGGACCACAAGAAGAGGGAAAATCGCATGAACATGAACAGAATGCTTGAACTAGTGTCAGGTTATCAGAAAATAAGGAAAACAGAATGATTTTCACTTTTAAAAACCCACTTGGTAAAACTTAGATAACAGGATGAATTCCTAGACTGAAATTTAAAAATTGTAGTCCTTCTCTCTGATGACCCAAGGTAAGTTACTTCATATCTCTTTAAAACCTGAATAATATTTTGAGAATGTTACATTTTTCTCTCATTGTCATCTCAGAATGGGACTCAGGGCCTTTTCTTGGGACTTGGGTGCTTCTGTGGTCAGAATGAAGGTCATTGTCACTCACAATCCCCAAAGGCAGCGGGTAAAGGAATGACCTACTGTCTCTTTCATTGACCCTGTGTGGTGGGAGATGCTTGGGTGTAGGGATGTGGAGAAGCAAAGAGCAGACACAAGTGATGTTTTCCCAGGGATCTACGAAAGAAGCAGTCACCTCGGAAGGCAGGCAAGGGGCTCAGAGGCCCCTGCAGATGGAACAGCAAAGAGCTGTGCAAAAACTTCCAAGTGGGAAAGAAAAGGACACTTTTGAGTGGGGTGATGACCTGTATTTTGGGAGACACGGAGGGGGGATGGGGGGGCGGGGCTGGGAGGAGCTGGTCTGAGATGAGGGAGGAGGTGCCTGGGCAGGGCACGCAAGGCTCAGCAGCCGCGATCTACGCTCCTCGTCTGCTGTTGGAATCATCCTGGCACACTGCTCATTGGACAGATCAGGGAGAGAATATTTAGGAGGAAGCATCACTCCAGTGTTTCCTCTGCAATTTTTACTACCTCCGAAGTCTGTTCAGTAGTCATAAAAGAAAAGGGAAATGATGTTTTTATGCCTTTTTAAGTAGCACATGTGGTTTTCCTATTACACTGTACTTTGGATACAGCAAGTTTTAAGGACTGAAGGTACATTTGAAGGGCGGAATACAATTGTCACTGTACCTATAACACAAACACAGCACTTTAGCTCTTCGACAAATGGAATTTTTTTTTCATCTGCCAAGTAGCTGTTTTACTCAACTGCCTGACTGATGTGGGTTGAACAAGGTTGGATTTGTGTGTATAAAAATAGCCATGCTACTTAATAGCTGAAGTTCCTAACTGGCATTGCCTTTGTTTGTGACCTGGCTGCCAAATCATGAGGAGCAAATGTAAGGGTTTGAACAACTCCTCAGCCCAATTTTACTCACACAGTATTGCTGTTAAGAATAATCAATGATTCCTGTCGTTCACGTAAACAAGAGCTGTATTACTTTTAACCAGAGAGAAATGATCAGGGTGGTGATTTAAGTCTCAGGGGAGATGGATCCCAGTCTGTGGTGACGTCATGCTGGCAGTGCTTCGGGGACACCCCTGCCATGTGCAGCGGGCAGTCTCTGCAGCTACTGATGACAGTCAAGAGAAGGGAGTTGAGACCTGGCGCGATGATGGGCTGGCCCATAGCTCTGCTGTCCTTGGTCCTGATAACTTCTGAATCAACTTGGTGGGGGTCCTTTCATGGTCCAGCTGTTTTAGCTTCTGTTCTTGTTCTCCTGGGCAGACCAGAAAGGCATTTGTCTTTTTCCCCGTGTGCGTTGTAGTAGCAGTTTCCTTCTCCACTCCACCTGCAGCATGCCACATCCATAATGTCCCCGTTATCCACCCATGCAGCCTGTCCCCCCTGCAGGGCCCTCGGGGCTCTGCCTCCTGCCCAGCCACCCCTGTGTCTCTCTTAGACTCACTCTGACACTAGACAACAATGCCTCTGCAGCCACAAAATGCATGTGTCACAGAAGGACAGTCAGCCACCCCCTCTCTCACGTCTCAGTAAAGAAAAATGGCAAGTCCTCAGTGCCCGTAGATTGCCCCATTTCTGCCTCATTTCCCTTGTTATTTTGTCTTTGCCTCTTGGCTTGTCCTGGCCCACAGCACCTGGTACGCGAGGTCCCTTCTCAGACAGTCAGGCTCCTCGGCTTTTCACATAACCCTTCAGGCTTTTTCTGCCCCGTGGAGAGAATGTTTGTTCCCTCATCCCTGTTGGTTAGGATGGGGCCAAGGGGATGGCGAAAGCAGCTGGTCCCCAGCGCTGCCATTTAGGCCTGGTCCCTGACTTCTGAGAGCCCAAAGCCAGGACGAACTGCCTCTGTCCCCCTCCTCGTTTCTGCCACAGCCTTCCTTTCCTGAGTCACGGGATTTCAGAGTCTCCCTCGAAAGGGAAATGTGTGATGAGAAAAGCAAATAGCAGAAACAGCAGACCATCCATCCGTTAATTCTTCCCATTACCTTGTGCTACACAAGCAAGCAAGAAGCAGAAAGTGGAGTCACTTACTGTCTAGATTTGGGCGCAAAGGGAATAGCTCGAATTGCTTGTTGGCGTTTCCAAGCCCATGGGAACTGCAGACATGATGGAGAGGCAAGGAGTTAAGATAACACCAGTTAAACTGTTTTCAAGCAGTGTTTTATCTTTTACTAAAAGATTTCCCTCATCTTTTCTCTGAAAACCTCACCAGGAGAATTTCCTTGGTGACAAAGACAAAAGGCATGCATGCATCAGATGTTTAGAATGACAGCTGCTTAGATGTAGTATATATATATTTGCACGCCTGTTTCAAATGCTTAAATCTTATACACATTAACACACAGGACATTTGCAGCGAAGTTGGGTATCTAAATTCTAAAGGTGTGGATGAAATACTTAAACATCTAATTTTAAGATTCATTAATTGTGTTATATGTATTGAGTTAACACACTATATAAATGACATTAATTTACATATATAACATATGTCCAGTCTTACATAAAATAATTTTATTCAAGCTATTCCATGGCATCAGTGTGTCATTAAGCACATTTTATTCCGTCTACATTGTT
>NW_017732462.1:347327-372417 GCF_001890085.2 Hipposideros armiger | reverse complement strand
CATTTATGAAAGGCCCTTATAGCATATATTATTTACTTCACATGAAATGAGCAAATATATTATACTGGAACAACCAACTATATTAGAGGCCAATACAGGAATAAAGCTGGTATATACAATGATCAGAAAATATACAATGCACTTATTTAATCCAGGAAAAATTGCTTTAAAATACACAAGTATTAACAGAATCGTGCTTGAACCCATGAATAACCCATGAATAAGAGATTGATAGTCAGTGGTTTCCTTGGAATATATTAATGGAAATTTGGACAAATGTAAAATTATAGCTTCATATTATTTTTATATGATGCATTAATACTTGCTCAAAAATATAATTTAGGCAGCAGAAAAAGTTATGGCAGACATTTTTTATCCTGAATATGATGTTTATCATTCCTATTTATTTTTCTTCCCACATTTTATTATGAACATTTTCAAATAAACATTGAAACAATTTTACAGTGAATGCGCATGTACTAACCATCTAGATTTTGCAATTACTATTTTTGTAAAATTCACTTTATCATGTAAGTGTCCATCTGTCCATTGCTCTGTCCACTCATTAACTCATCTTATGCTTTGATACATTTCAAAGTAAGTTGCAGACATCAGTGTGCTCCCTGGTTCTCAGCAAGCATGTCATCTAGGATTTGATAAGTGCTTATACCTTTTTTCCCTTCTAAGGTGAAACTCACAGTCTTTCCTCTCCATTCATGGAATTGCGGGCACACCGATTCCACTGGGCCTGAGCCCACCCCACATGCAAACACATGTTACCACATCCTGCTTCCTCTGCCTGGAGAATCATCCCCTCTGTGTCCGCCTGAAGTTCCCTCGCCCTTCATTCTGGTCTCTAGCCCAGTGTCGCCACAGAAAGCATTGCCCTGACCACCGTATCTAAAATAACACTGTTCATCATTCGCTGTTCCCTTAATGGTGTGTTTCTGTCTGGCCCTCTTCCCTAGCTGGATATTTTATGTGGGTGTGTGTATGTATATTCATTCATTTGTTCATTCATGCATGCATTCAGCAGTCCTTCTTCTCCACTTCAAATAGTCTTTGAAGTCAGGGAACCTGCATTATTTATTTACATTGTACATCATATAGGACAATGCATTTATAAGTACCCCTCCCAACACCTATATATCACATCAATGAAAGTATACAGTGGCAGTGAAAAATGACAGCGATCTTATACACCAACGTGTATTTTGGATGATAGGAATTAAGGTGATCTTATTTTTTCACTCACTTGTATTTTTTTTAACTGTAATGATTGTTACTTGTATAATAAAACTTAAAGCAGAGGACAAGAAAAAAAGTGTTATTGTAGAACCAAGCAATAGAAATAACAATAGCTACAGTTATCCGAGTACAAAATATCCCAAGGCTAATGTCACCCACAGCCTCGGATTCCCAATTTCTATCCAGAGATGTGAAAGGCACACAGTGAAGGGGGCTGATAAGGGGGAAAAGTGGATTCATATGAAATATGGCGCTGGGGGAGGGAGAGCTCGGCCAAGACCCTGAACCTCCAGGAAGATGCACAAGTGGGTCCTAGAGCAAATTAAGCCTGAAACATCGCTGGAGGCAAAAGTGACAACACTGAAGCTGTCCTGCTTCAGGCCCATCAGGAGGAGGCAGGGTTCTTGGGGACAGGCAGTCATGATGGGGACAATCGAAGGCAGCAGGGGAAGAGGAAGACCGGATATGAGACGGTTGACTCCATGAAAGAAGCCACAGGCTGAGTCTGCAGGAGCTGAGAGGGGCTGTGAGGACAGGACACGGTGGACGTCACTCACTCACAGGGTCGCCAGGAGTCCGAGTGACAGGGTCACTGGAAGCGCTGCACATCCTGGAACTCGTCTATCTCCGCAACCCCGTGGGGCCCCAGCTGTCACTGCACCCCTTTCCTAGATGAAGGAACAGCGGATCCACAGACAGGGGAGTTCATCACGGGGGCACCGGGCTTTGACCCTCGGAGGTGGTGAGAGCCTGAGTTCCCCCCCCCCGTGCAGCCCACGCAGCAGCAGCGTTGGAAAGACAGGTCCCCACGCTGCGCGTGTCCACATGCACGCAGAGCATCACAGACAAGCCGGCTTTTCATCAGAAGGCTTCTCTCATCTCGCGTTGCACTCTCTAAACTTAACAGAATTTGAGACGGTTGCTGCTAGCCGCATGTGAACACGCGGTCTTTGTATGGGTTTAGAGCCTTTCCCAGGTGGCATTTTTTTGGGGCAGTTTCCATGGCAATTACATGAAAGTGTTATCTTCACAGTCATGGTCTTCGGACATAAAGGGGAAAAGGCCAAGGAGACCGGTTCACCTGGGTGACGATGAACGCGTTTATCCATCTTCTGGGGAGTCTGAAAATGCGTTGGTCATTTCAACTGTTAAGAAAATGTCTCATTGTCGGAACCCAAAAAGACGGCATTACTTCGTTCCGAGCCATGAGTTTGGCCTGGCCCATCCTGCCACCCGACACCTTGTTCTCGTCACAGCCAGGAGAGATGAGAACGTCTTTAGTTTCAACGCCTAATATTCATCCTGGACCCACAGGCCCAAGCCAAGTATTTTTTAATGGATTTGCTTCCTTCAGAAATGAAAAGAAATAAACTTGGCTTGCGTTTCCAGGCTGCGGGGCCCCCGGACTGGTTAATGGTCCCATTGCACGGCAGAAAGTCTGTCTTCATTTGCAGTAAAGGGGGTTGAATGTGCTCTCTCTGGAGTGATCGGGGCTCAGCCAGAGCGCGAGATTAGAGAAATGAGGTGGCACTGGTAACAAAGGGGGCTCTAATCATGTTTTAAAAGATGCGTCTAATGTTGGTTTTGAGTAAAGATGTGAGACCTTCTCTGTTCAGCCCTCTTACTGAAGAACATGGAGCTTTACACAGTCTCAAGAGAAAGAACCTTTTTTTTTCCGTTATAAAGAACTGCTTTAGTAGAAGGTTCCATAATGAGATGCAAAAGCCCTTCTACAGAGCCTCTTTTATTACGTTCCGCAAATGACAGCGGCTGCTGGCTTGTCACCCCCACTTCTTCCCATCAGAAACGAAACAATTACCTGACGGAATCCTGCATAGGCTTAGGGAAACCCTGTCTGCCGCACAACATGGGCCATGGAATCACACACGCTCACACACTGTTGTCTAAATATGCAGAGGGGGCGTAAACTAAAGTAGCTACTCTGAGAAAGTTCTAGAAAAATAAGATGCAAAGGAGAGAAAAAAAATGCATCACTTCCTACTTGACTTAGCAGGTGCCTCTCAAATGGAGCTTTCTGTTGCTATGATTTTTTTTTCATCAAAATGGCAATTGCAGTGTATCTCCTGCTGCTATAAAGGGAGTTATGCTCATCAGGAGGGGCTTGGGAAGCTAATTTAAATAAAACTGCCTGCCACCTGTGATCCAGTGGTTTGGCATTCATAAAAGATTTCCAAAAGATAGAAACTCTGTAAACACGCTTTTGATTTTATTTCAGTGTGTGTGTGTGTGTGTGTGTGTGTGTGTGTGTATGTATGTGTGTGTGTGTACACTATTACTGATATTGTTAGCTGACCCCTATTAACATGTTAAGGATATGAGGCATACATGAAAGGAATTGCTTTAGGTGTACATCAATTTACAGAATCGAATCATTTTATTTCCTATTTCATAGATCAACTCAATCTCATTAAAATATTTCATTTCTAAAAACATGAAATTGTGGCCCATCCATCATGTGATTCTCAGTTATTTGGGCACCTGATTCAGCCTGACTTTATATGTACTTGAGTCTGAGGAAACTAAAGGACTTTGGTGTGGTCTTTACCCAAGAGAAATACAAGCTCCACATTTAAGGAAGCTTTTTCTTTAATCTTCTGAAAATGACCTTATGAATCAGAAATTGATGAAAGCAGAAACATGCCTTTAGGGCCAACCAGAGACAGAATTCCCCATGTCACCCTTCTTACACCTGTGAAGGCTCTCCTTTGTCCAAAGAACATGGTCCCAGACAGCTGAACAGGCAGGGAGAGCTGATTGGAGACTGCTACCTAGTCACGTGCTGTGCCCTGTGCCCTGAGGCAAGGGCCCCTGCCCTGTGTGCCCTCGGTGATGGTGGTGTGAGGTGGTTATTGCCGTTTTGCTCTAATGCATGGGGTTGGGCTATAGTATAATCCCTGCTTGTACGCCTACCTTATGAACTGCTATCTTTACGGCTGAGATGACTGCAGTTTCTTTCCTGGCTCTATCACATCCTGTTATGGCTGGTTTTTTATTTAAAAGTTTACTTGCATCTTAATGTCTACTTTTGTATAAAATTTCAGCAGTTCTTGAGTGTCATGAAAGGAACACAAATTTTTGATAAGCTGCCCTGTTGATTCTTGTGATTAGCTCATTTGAAAATCAGTGCAGTAAATGTCTTTTTTTTTTTTTTGCAAATGCAGCGCATAAAGCCAGGTTTTTCGGTTATCTCCCTTTCTGCTAAGTTTGTAAGTTTCCTTAGGACCAGAACAGTATATTGTTATCTATTGTTTTATTCCTAATGTATTGAACGCACAAACCCCTTCATATGGCAGATGCTAAATAATTCCTTAATGGACTCAGGGTGTGTGTGCATATGCACATTACTGAGTTCAGACACAACAGTTGGATCTTGGATTTTCAAATACGTAAGTGAAATGTGCAAAGTCATCTCAAATATCTGGGGATGAGTTTACAGGGGTTTACTTAACCTGTAGATTTCCATCATTTTCAAGTTTTGCCTCATCCCTCCTGTAGCAACATTGTTTTCTATAGACTTCGAAATGGTGTCTTTGGTCTACATACTCACAATGACCCACTTCTTATAACCATTCCTTATGAGCTCAGACTTATGTTACTTTCCAGTTTTCTTTTTACACCTTTCTAGCCAACTCTCACTTTATCTTTTCATCACAACTGTTCCTCCAGCTGTTACCAAACCACTCAATGGGAGTAGCTTCATTTGTAAAGTTGGGTTTTTTTCTTTTTAACCAATTATAATAGTATAACCCTTCTCAAAGTTGCCTCCAAACTTCACACAAAATGTAACAAAGGGCACTGCAAATTGGAAGGGGTAATTAAAAGTACGATACTCATTATGTTAAACTAATTAAAACTAATTAAAACTAATTTAATATACTGTTAATAAATCACAAATCATATAGCTAAGTATATTTAAATTAAGTACATTGGAAATTAAATAGACATTACTTTCTGGCTCAACTTTCCACCTGAAGGGTCACACTGCCCTTCCTTCACAGGCCCAGGTTGTGGGCATCTGTGCATTCAGAAAACCATGGCTTCCTTTTCTTAGAGTCACTTGCATCCCTCCAAGCGACCTACTGCTGCAGAGCAGGGGGTAGAAATTTTAGCTGCATGACCTGCTTTGGAAGGCAACATTCTGCTCCAGTTTTCTTTCTCTATAGCCCTGAATATATCTGTCAATCAACAGATATTTACTGAGCACCTATTGTGTGTCCCATACTGTTGCAATGTTACAGAAACCGTTTTATCCCTTGAAAAGTCCTCAATATATTAGGGGATATAGCAACGAATGTACTACTTAAAATGCAGTGATAGTATTGATGCAATAGTATGTCTACAGGATTGTGCCTGAAAAAAATTCTGACTTTAATACAGTGGTTCAGTTTTTAAAGAATGTCCACAAAAATTATCTTAAGATCACAGTAATTCTTTGAGGTGGGCATGGCTTTCATCACTTGTTTTCAGATGAAGAACTGAACATTTAGAGCAATTCAGTGGCTTTCTCAGGATTATGTACCTAGTGAATGAAAAAAAACCTGGAAACGAATTCCCTAATTGTTGAATGCAAGTCCAGCACATGGCATCACACTTGTGCACACAAAGATATTTGTCAGTGGACTGATTTCCTAAACTTCCAGTGAAGGGCACAGAAAGAGTTCGTTTGGTTCCCACATGCATGTGTAGCATGCACACACACACACACACGTGTCACACACACGCGTGTCACACACACACGTGTCACACACACACACGTGTCACACACACGTGTCACACACATGTGTCACACACGTGTCACACACACACACGTGTCACACACACACGTGTCACACACACACGTGTCACACCCTCAGGAGCATCACATCTGAGAAAGTAGGAAATTACAGTTGGAAAATGCAAGCTCATGATGTTAAGAAAATGTAGGATTAAATGGAAATGATTAACCTTTGTTTAGCAACAAGCATATGCTCATTAATTTTATAAAATTGTTTACTATGTCAGGCACCAAGGATTCTCTCCCCAGCACTCTGCAGTAAGCTGGCAAGGGAAAGTCCTTGTCTAAAGGAGGAAATGAGCCAATTCTACATGACATTGTGACCAGTTTTACTAACAGGCTGCACCCTACGAGGAGATGGAGGAAGAGGGAAACTGGCTTTTTCTGTTGATGGGAAGGCGGTGAGAGTTAGGCAAGGTTTCGTAGACATGGTGATGACTCAACGGTTTTCAGATTTTAAGAGTGAGCAAGTTACTTATCAGACAAGTGAGGCTGTATCCTCGGTTATGTTGTGTGCAAAACAAGGAAATAGGCTCAATTGTTTAAAAAATCTAATTTATTGAGTCTACTTACAGTCACCCCTAAGTGAACACTAATCAATTTTTGAGAAACTTAGAAGCCTCCCAATAATGCCTATGATAAATATTTAACTGCGCCCACATAACCTATGGAGATTATGTGCAAACTGTCACCAGAGATGACACGAAGGAGACTGTCCCGCCATGTTCCTGTCCCTGCTGCCAGTGAGATCTCAAGTTATGAAACAGCTGGTGGGAATGCGTTCATCCTACCTGCACAGAATTTCAATGCTGGGCTCAGGTGACCCTCACTGTCACACCTACTATTTATCCTTCCTCCTTCCCTAAGAAGTCAGTGGCCACTAATCAACAGTATCCAAAAGTGAGAGGTGCTCTCAGCAATCTGACACTAAATCCTCCTGGCTTCTTGCAGATCAAACATTTGGCTAGTTAATATCTTTCTCACCTTTAAACCAGTTGTTCAGTTGTCATATTCACACAGTGTCCTTTCGGCTCGGTTAACGCATCTTAGGGAACCGGCAGCCATGCACTCAACGGTATTTTTTCTGAGGGGGTTTTTCTAGCTGGCATCCTCTCATTCCCTGAGGAAGAAATAATTACTCATCTTCCAGCCCCTTCGATGGGTTCACAGGCCATACGTTGTACCCCCGGTTTCTATTATAGATCCAGACACCTCTTATTTGTTACCTGTGTAGGTCCAGGCGCAGTTCTGCATGATGTGAAGTCAAGTGGATACTTAAATTACTTCCAGTAAATAAGACTCATTAACCGTGGTGACCTGAGAACACTTCTGATTTGAGATGCCGGCTGTGAGGAGAGCCCTTGTATAATCCTGCTGCCACAGTGGAACCAGCGTCCCTGGCTTTTTATGCAATGAGATTAGGTTCTGGTTCTCTGCAGCTACCAGAGGAACTTCTTACCTCCCCCCACAGCCACTCATCTTTTCTAAAACTGAAGACTTGATGTTTACATGAAAATAAGAAAGAGCAAATCACCAAGAAACTTGATGTTCATGTTCGGAGGAACTGTGTGAAAAAGGCTGCAGAAACTGACTTCACGTGTTCCAAAAATCCACACTGAGGTTACATTCTTGGGAACAATTGAGAAAAATATCTCAGTAACACCCTTTGGAAATAAATACCATCACTGTAAATGCTTTGTAGAATAAATATAATTCAATTTTTTAAATGTCCTGAAACATATCTCAATGTGTAGTACTTTCTTTTTTGTAATACTCAGTCTTACCCTATATAAGTCACACATTTTTTGTTGGATGAAAAGCTGTATTTTAAGAGCAGAGCAATATTACAAATTGTTTATCAATGACAAATAATAAGACATCTTTATGTTTAGAAACCCTATGGACACTGACACTCTTTTTATTATGTATTATAATAAATGCATGTAACAGGAAACTGAAGCTGATCTCAAAGTCAAAATGCTTGAGACTAGTACAAAAGAATACCCTTACGTGAAAACCGAAATTACGCTCGTACTGATTCGTAACCGCCACGGTGATTTCAGATCTTATTCTGAGAATAACAGGTACTACTAGGTGTGACTCTTACAGATGGAAAAACACAAGCAGACCCATTTGTTGATGTCAGCACCAATTTTACAGGATTGTAAATCCATTTCTTTCCCAGTTCTCATTTGTATGAGGTTAAAAGAATGCCCCAGACATACGTGAGTGTTCTAATGCAGCTTTCATTGGTTGCCCCTGAAAACATGCTGCCGTGGCACCACACGCTGGGTGTGAATGAGTCATACTGTTCTGGAATTTCTGACGTAACTCCTGGCTTGGCTGCAGAAGGAGGGGTAGCTGCCAAGACCATGGTGGGAGTTTTCCCCGGGAGTGGTTTTGCTGAGACATACCTTGTTGAAGGGTGAAAATACGTCTAAGGTCAGCATGCCAAGAAGAATATTAGAAGAAGTGGATGGCATGTATGTCTTTATAGACACCACAAGCCCCAGGTCACCATCATAAGTGAAATCTCCCCGTGGTCACTTCTCTTTGGACTAAGTCAGTATCCTTGGTCCCTGGGAAGATCAAATCCTCATCCAGGAGGTGTAGATAGACGAGATACTATGTTCTGGGAAATGGAAACGTACTCACCCATATGGCCTGATCCACCCTTAGGTCTATGATCTAGTGCAGAAGGCAGAACTGAGACCTAGGAAAGGATCGGAGGATGTGACATGTTACACAGTGTGGAACTCCCCGCTTTAAAGAGCTAACCTGCATAAAATAACATCCTTCCAAAGATGGGACACAGAGGTTGTGTTCTTAAGTGGCGTGTGGGGTTTACGCAACCCAAAAAGACTACGAGTGGAATTCCAGGAAGAAGGCCCAAGTGGGAGGAAGATGAGGAAATAAACACAGATTGTATGGAAGAAAGCGAGCAGATCTGTCTCAACAGTTGAGGAGTTGAAAATACTGTTAGAAAAACTCAGGAGGGACCAGCCATCTTCTAAGCTGAGACTGAAGAGCTCGTGCACACACCTGCCCAGGATGGTGTGAGCTGGCGTGTCGTGAAAAGGTGCTCCAGCAGGGACACGGAAGGAGGCTAGGAGAGAGAAATGACAGTGCAAGGGACCAGGTCAGGCACTTTACAATGACGCGGGGACCTGATGTTTATTTCCACTGTCTGGGAATTAGAACACTTACTGCTTCGTAATAAGTTCTTAACAACATTTTCCTCTTTTGAATGAATATCGAATGCACTTGTCCTTTCGGACTCACTGGAAATGTAAAAGAAGAAATGAAAAATGCCTTCAAACCATAAAGCACAATCCAACTCTGAGATGCTATTGTATGAAAGGAAATGTGAAGGATGAGCTATAGAGGATAGCACTACAGGCATCCTCAAGGTTCTCACACTGGGTGGAGCAAACAGCACACGTCCTTGCAGAGGCGTGCAGAGAGGGCTTCTTCTTAGGAGGACCATGAGGAATGTATTCCAGAATTATTAAAATCTCCCTTGGTAGGAGAACACGAATCAGTGCAGATGCTTTATGGAGAGAGGTTCGTGTGAGACACGAGAATGTAAACGTAGACATCAGTAACCGCTGTCTGAGACACACCTAGTGAGATGACTGCCGTACCATGTTAATGACCTCAAGTTGTTCTGCACATACGTGTATCTCCATGTGAAATAAGTGATGGTTAAGAGTGGGAGCACACAGCTTACCAGGTTAGTTTGGTGCAGAATTATAAACAGGGCATGTGTATGCACCTATCGTTTATATTCCTAAAATAAAAAATCAAAAGGTAGACCGGGGTGCTCAGCTAAGAGGAGGGGAAACAAATGCCTTGTAAACCAAAATGCACTTATGATCTTGACGATCTGCTTGTGTGTAAGCTCATTGGATGATGTATACAGATCCGATCTGTGTGGATGGAGCTAAAGCTAGACCTGGGGAGCTGGGGGACCGGGCCAGGTTCGGGTGTGTGTGTGGGCGGCGGGCAGGCTGGACAGGGCCATGGTTCTCAGAGCAATCTCTCCACGCATGAAATATCTGGCAGTGTGTGGAGACCCATACCTGGGTCCAGGGAACAGCCAACAGCTCATGGGTGGGGGACAGGGAAGCTGTGAAGCCTCCTGCAATGTCCGGGACAGCCCCATAATGAAGCATCTGCCTGCTGTCAGGAGGAGAAGGCTGAGATGGCTGCACCTCTAGTTCACCTCACAGAGCAAACCCACGCGCAAACGTGGAGTATGGTGCTGGAGGGCCCTAGACATCTCGGAAAAGGCAGTGGGATGTGAGAGGTGCCAAGCACCCAACCTAAAGTGGTTTCTGTATTGCAGGCACCTGAGGTGCCTCCAGAGTGTCTCCTGGCCATGCCTTCCCCGGACCCGGCCACCTCGCTCAGCCTTGGCTCGCTGAATAGCTGATCACGTTTTTTCAGCCCCGTGTCGCTTCACTGCCTGCGGCTGGCTGGCTTCTTTGCCAAGTCCCTCGTCACCTCCCCATATCTCCACTGGATGAAGGCCCACCCAGGAGGGCCCTGTCTTCTTTCTCAAGATGCTGCTGAACGCAGTGCCGCCATTGCTGGGTCTATCCTAGCATCTCCTGAACCTGCAGCCAGCACAGCGAGGGGACACCCTGCGCTGGCTTCCCAGGCAGCCCTGTCCCCACCTCTATCTTGCCACCCTTGGGTTTTGTCTCCCGGTAAAGTATTATTACAAAGCCTTGCCTCAGGCTCTGGTTTCTAGGGATCCTAGGGCTAAGAAAACTGATTTCAAATTGATCAAGGAATGTGCAGGTTATGGAAGAAATTCGATATCGCAGGATTGGAATTTGTTGGCAGTGATGATACACTGACTCATTTTTCATGTTTCAGGAGTCATGTGAACTAGCAAAACATGACAAAATTAACAATTCAAGAAGCTATGAAACCCAGAGAATATATAGATATTTTGTATGAGCATTCTGGAAAGGTGTGTTTGAAAGATGAGGGAAAATGGGGCTCATCAGCTCCAATGACCAACTAAAGCTGACTCAGAATATTGTTGAAGAAGATAGACTGCCAAAAAAACCTTATATTTTATACTTTCTTAAATAGATTTTTTAAACCTCCCAAAGCAAAGTATTTTTCTGAGTCCACTAAATAATCTTGAGCAAGGGTATATGACATACTATGACATCTGTACCACATGGACTGGTTACAATAATTTCTTACTAGAAATACAGAAAACAGCTACAGTAAAATATTTGCGATACATATTCTGTCTTTTCCCTAAATAGGGAAATCTCCTAGAGTTTCCAAATAGTTATCAAATCATCAAATCACCTGCTGGACTAGTGTCTTTGATGTCCTTTTTCATTTCTCATTTTGCTGTCTGGACTAAGGCTGCTGACTTATAAGCATGGTTATTTTATCCAAATGTACTTAGAGAAGGTTTGGCTAAATCAATTTAGCGCTGAGTGGGAGGATACTACTTGAAGTTATAGAAGAATAATATGTTTTTCAACTATAGAATAAACAAGAATATATATTGGATTGTTGGAAAAATCATGATGTATTTTTTCTGTTTTTCGTTGCCAAAAAAAAATATATATATATATATATGTATATATATATATATATATTTATATGTATTTTTTTCCAAATACTGATGAAGACCACATGAACCTTTGCACTGTAGGTCCAAGGCTGTCATTATATGAAATGTTATATATTAATATCCCCATACTGAATGCTGAGTATTTAGTCAAGTCATCAGAGAAAACATGAGTTTCCTGAGACAGCTATTTTATTTATCTTTATTTCCTTCATCTAACATACAGGGAACATAGCCACTGATATTAGAACAAAAATAATAGGTGATGTTTCATCCAAGAGAGGTATGTATATGCAGAAGAAGTGGCTCCTTTAATTAATTTCGGCCAATTACTACACAGTGTTTTAAATAAAAAACTGCATGATAGTCCTAAATTTAGGTTGTCGTTGGGTTTCTATGTGAAAGCATGTATTGATACCTGAAATATTATAAGTAACTTCTGTTATCATTTATTGCCAAGAATATTAGATAATATTGGATCCCAGAAATGCTTTCTTTTACCCCGGTTGGAACAATGAAAACTCTTAACATGAGCTTTTTATTTGCATTTTAACATTGTCTGCTAATTTAGATGGAGAGAATCACAGTTCTTAGCTAGAGGTAGGGCAATGCCCTTGTATTTGATTGTGTGATATTGAATCTAGAAAACTAATGGAGTTAAGCTTTGACCTGAATCATGATAGATGATGTGTAATTAATTTATTCAAACTTTCCTACCAAAAAATGTAGTAGCAGTGGTAATAACAATGCTTGTCACTTCTAACATATCGATGAGGATATGACATTTCTTAAAACTTCAAAGCACAAATCATGACAAACATGAAATACTATTGCAAGGATTTTTTTTCTTAATGGAATATTCAAGAAGTTGATGGCAACCTAGGAGACTTATAGGTTTATTATCTCATTTTCTCATTGATAGGGTTTATGAGCATAAATCTAGAAATAAATGGTGGTTATGTATTTTGTTATTTTTCCGTCTAAATTATCATTAGTCAATGTGGCTTCTGAACTGACGGAATCATTTTAAATACTGTTTTTTATTTTCTACATTATTTCTGAAATTGATGAGGTAGAAGATTTTTTGTGGTTCTTTTCCATTGTAAACAGGTTTAGACATATATTAATATATACCATAAAATTTATTTTTTTCTTT
The DNA here is from genome assembly GCF_001890085.2 of Hipposideros armiger. NCBI lineage: Eukaryota > Metazoa > Chordata > Mammalia > Chiroptera > Hipposideridae > Hipposideros > Hipposideros armiger. Next base: position 359,613 of record NW_017732462.1, on the reverse strand, counting down.
CAATTTTCAACTATCAATAATGATGGCTTAAAAATGCTTTATGAAATACAAACTGTTTTGGGTAAATAAGCATATCCCCTTTATTTTATATACAGACATAAATGATTTTCTTGAGGCTACATATATTTGTAAGCCTCATATAATTCTACATATACTTATATGACGTCTCATTATAAATTCTGGAAAATTTTTTATCTCACATCACATTCGTTGCGCCATTATTTTTTAGAACTGAATCTCCTTTTTTTAGATTATTGTAAAGCAAAACTATACCAAGCGAACAACATTTAACCAGTTAACCATGGAATGCTCCAGCCATCAAAATGCACACAACTCCAGGCTTACATGAGAAAGAACGGCACATCAAGCATTGCATGCCATTAAGACCTTGACTTTTGCATTCTGCCATCTTTATCTTTTGCAACAGGGCTGAAATGTTTGGTACTCAACGCATTGCTCCCCTCTTACAGCCTTGCTCTGAAATACTCCCAACCCTTTTGACTAAATCTTTCTATAACTCACCCTTACAATATGATAAGCATGGTGATTGATAGTATCACCATGATAGTTCCATTGTTATAGGTACCAGAGTCTTAAAGAACACTTTCAGAAATCACATGGAGAGACAAAAATTCTTTCTTTCTGCTATTATTGTTGGTTTTCATTTTATTGAACTACAGCTCTTCCGGTTTCTCGATGCAAGCAAGGTAAATTCACCCTAAATCAATTTTAGGCTTTATATGGAGGATAACATACCTAATTTTAAAAAATAATAGTGATTAAGCTTGAAAACTTAAGAAAAACACAATAAAAATGTTCTAATGTGAGATATTTAACCAGAGGCAGAAAACTAAAGTATGCAAAACAGCAATTATTTTAATACATTAGAATACATTGCCTCTATTTTTTGTTTTTTCTCTCAGGGTAATCTTGCAAACATGGATTTTCTATTTATTCAAACAAATAAAACTTCAGGTAGATCAATATCTTGATCTCATTCAAAGAGCAAATATTTGTCATATCTACTTAAAATATTGTTATCGTTCTACATAAACCAGGAAATAAACATAAAATTCATTTGAAGTTGAAATTGTTGAAATGCAGACAAGGCGTGCATGCTTTCAGAGTTCACATGGTCCTGTTAACAATTCTTATAAATCTTAAGTGGTCATTTAATAGCCCCATTAAAATATGGAAACAAAATACTATTATAAGTTATGACATTATTTATTTTTATTAAATTTATTGCGGTGACATTGGTTAATAAAATTATACAGGTTTCAAGCATACATTTCTGTAATACATCATCTGTATGTTGCATTGTGCGCTCACCACACAGAGTCAGTTCTCCTTCCATCACCATGTATTTGACCCCCTTTTTCCTCTTCTATTACTCCCTTTCCCCTTACCCTCTGGTAACCATTATTAAACTGTTGTCTGTGTCTGTGGGTTTTTGTTTGTCTTGTTCATTTGTTGCTTTCAGTTTTATATCCCACATACGAGATAAATCATATGCTTCTCAACTTTTTCTGCCTGACTTATTTCGCTTAGCATGATAATCTTAAGACCAATCCATGTTGTCGCAAATGGCACTATTTCATCTTTTCTTATGGCAGAGTAATATTCCATTGTGTATATATAACCACATCTTCTTTATCCAATCATCTATTCTTGAACACTTGGGTTGTTTCTCTGTGTTGGCCACCATGAATAATGCTGCAATGAACATAGGGGTACATGTATCTTTATGGGTAAATGTTTTCAGATATTTTTGGGTAGATACCCAGGAGAGGGATTTCTGAGTCATAAGGTAATTCTGTTCTTAATTTTTGAGGAGCCTCCACCCTGCCTTCCATAGTGGCTGCACCAATCTGCATTCCCATCAACCGTGTATGAGGGTTCCTTTTCTCCACAGCCTCTCCAACACTTATTATTTGTCCTGTTGATGATGCCATTCTAACTGGTGTGAGGTAGTATCTCATTGTGGTTTTGATTTGCATTTCTCTAATGGCTAGTGATGTTGAGCATCTACCATATATATATTTAAAGATTTCATTGGGGAATTGGGGGAGGGAACAGCACTGGGGAGTTGGGGAAGGGGAACAGACAAGTTGCTGTCCTTTAGCTCTTCAGTCTATTTGTGGAGGACGTCGCTTCACTGGCCCATGTTGGTATTGTGATCATTGCACTCTTCCTAGCTGAGGCAGATCGGTCGCCAGCCATTGGATGGCCGCTCACTGCGGCTTATGGCAGCTCTCGCCAGCTGCCAGCCGCTCATGCTGACTGCTGGCCACTCATGGTAGCTCATGGAAGCCCACTGCAGCCCCACTGTAGCCTACGCCATCACTGGTGACTCACGGCAGCCCAGCTCCAGGTCGAGCTATTGTTCACCATCTTAGCTGTAGAGGGCACAGTGTCACTGGCCCATGTGGGATCCAAACTGGCGGCCCTGCTGCTCAGAGCTGGCATCCCAAGCCAACTGTTAACCAATAAGCCACTCTGCCGGCCCGAGCATCTTTCATATATCTGTTGACCATTTGTATGTCTTCTTGGGAGAAGTGTCTGTTCAGATCATCTGCCCCAATTTAAGATTGATAGATTCTATAGTTGTTCACTTCTTGTAATATGCCACACATGTGACTAGATATTTCTAAATATTTAGACATGAATATCTGCTAATAAATTAAATGCCTTAAATAATGTTTGAATGAATCTATAATATTTTTCAAAAATATAAATAGATAATTCAGGACTCTGGGGAGAATAATTTTCACAGATAAACTGAACATGTTTTGGTGTGACAAAATATTACTTGTTTTCAAATATGTCCATAATCCAAACACTTTCTGCTGAATTTATTAGGAAATCTGTTATAGGATTTACTTTGTTGTATATCACTAATATTTAAAGTTGTCTTACTCAATATCTGGAATCTTAAAAAGCAGTAACATTACAAATTAGCTCCAAGGTTGGTACAAAAAAATTGCAAAATTTCAAGTAGTTTGTCTCATTTTCACAGTGCCACTAGCCTGATTTTATTAAATATTCCATTCCCCTGTCTGACCAAGGAGGGCTTGTCTGGTTGTACATGGATTTGGACTGTAGATGGATTTGTACACACAGTCCAGCTTTCCGGCAGCCCACCTCGAACAGAGCAGGGGTCTTCTCTATGGACGTGTGTGTGTGTGTGTGTGTGTGTGTGTGTGTGTGTAAGCAGGTGTGTGTGTGAGAGTACTGTTATTACTTCAGATCATTTCTTCAGGTGTGAAAAAATGTTTAGTTAAAATTAAACCGGATATTAACATCCACATGCTTCTCATTGAAAGGCATAGCAACGTGTAGATTCAGTGTTTCCAAAACAACGAATATTGAAAATGTGATTTTATCTAAGGAAATACTGAATTCAAAGGCATGAGTTTGGGAGTGGAAATAAGAATCCTGATATAAAATTTGAGTGATGTAAGTTAAAACCTACCAGTATGAGACATAAATTCTGGAGTTATTCATATGTTGCAGATTCTGGCCAGGAAGTCTGAAAGTTTGTAAAGTTATTATTCAAAGGTTCTGAGCTTCTTCCTAGCATAGGAGAAGCTCTCCATGGTCTCCTTTTTTTTTCTCCTTTTTTAAAAATTAAAGTTTATTGGGGTGACAATGGTTAGTAAAGTTACATAGGTTTTACTTGTGTAATTATGTAATACATCATCTATATATGACATTGTGTGTTCACCACCCAGAGTCAGTTCTCCTTCCATCACCTTATATTTGATCCTTTTTGCCTTCACGTACCACCCCCTCCCACCTTAGGTGGTCTTGACAACCAGACGCTGTGTTCTTTACTGAGCAGAGCCCATGCGCGTACATGCCTCCTTCACTTGTGTAAATGTAAGGGATACAGTGCTTGGCGCCAAGGGTGGGGTGGCCATAGGACCATTCTGTGCCCCTGATAAAGTGTTCAGGGCTTTCTGAGGGGCACGGAGCCACGTGCTTTCTCCAGGGACCCATGCTAGCACTTGGACAAAAGCCACTGCAATGCAGCGGGGCTCACCCTGTGTGGGCGCAGGGCAATCAAGCTGAGACCAAGACTGGCGATGGAGACCTCCTCCACCCCACTTCACCATTTCCTGGGAAACACTGCATACCGGCTCTAGGTGCTGGGAGCGGAGCCCAGCATTTGGTGCTGCGTATCTTCAATGGCGTCGCACGCCGCAGAGCTAGAAGCGATGGAGACAGATATTACGAACCTACTTGCTATACATTGATCCCAAAATGTGTATGCTGAAAACCTAACCTCCAACGTGATGATATTTTCAGGTGAGGCCTTCGGGAGGTGCTTCGGTCAGGTGGGTGGAGCCTCATGAATGGGATCAGTGCCCTTCCCCCATGTAAGACGCAGCAAGAAGACCAGGAAGGGGACTCGCCATAACTCAGACCACCCTGGCACCCCCAGGCTTGGCCTTCCAGGCTCCAGAACTGAGAAGAATAAATGTCTGTTGTTTATAAGCCCCCAGTCTGTGGAATTTTGTTACAGCAGCCTGAATGGATTAGGCCTCACTCTTGCTTTAAATTTTGCCTTGTCCCTTTGGACTGAGAAGTCCCCAGTTTTCTGGACAATTCAGTGCAGCAGGTAGAAAAAAACATTGACGAAAAAAATGTGGACTTCCTGCTTACCCTGGGTATACAGGAAATGAAACATTAATTTGAATATTATAAAGAGAGATGGATTTTCTTGCTTCCCATTCTAAAATACAAGGCATTTCATCTGTATTTGTGATTAACTCAGGATAACTGATACTTAGAATCTATATGGTCTCCTGATTTCTGTGTCTTTCTCAATGACTGAGAGACAAAGATCAAGAGCTGTGCACATATTTTGAGTCCCCGTTATTTTTTCCATGCTGCCGTGTGCTTATGTTGTTCTTCGATGATATGATCATTAATCATTGTACACACGAGCTCCTATGAGCTTTAGCCTGTGCAGTCAGACCGAGCTAATTGATTGCAGCAACTTATCCTGTCTTTTGTCACAGATGCCAATTGGAATGAGGGCAGAAGTGGTTGCATAGCCTTGGTGATAAACGTGTTGTCGTGTTGTGTCATCATGGCTGGTTAATAGGTGCCTGTTGATATTATTGTCACTTCCTGTGGCAGAGCACTTGTTCCACATCACACTCCCTTTTGGTGCAGGTATAGAGCTTGCTTTCAAGCGAACATTCCTTAAGCTACAGCGAGGTAACATTGTGTGTGTATATGGGGGTGGGGGTGGGGGTGGGGCGGATATAAAGGATATGTATAGGACAGGAAAAAATTAAACAGTTCTGGTATTGAGGGGGCTGAAATTTATCATTGAAATGAGCCTGAGAAGACAACAGGTTACTTATGGCATATTTTGGCTCAGTGTCGCGTCGTCAGCCCATGTGTATTAGTTCCTGCACAGCCAATCCTTCACTGGACCCTGTCCCATTTAAGCTGCTAATGAGGTTCTCAAGGAAAACCAGTAGAGCCTGACATTATTCATATTTCTTTTTAAAAAATCATAAAATGTAACTATCCAAAAACATTTGTCAATACTTATTAAGTCAGTTGAATTTTATACTGGAGATACTTATCCATTTATTTGGATTTCAGACAATTACTTTTTTAAATTCTTTTTATCTTATTTGCACAGTTTGGTGTTTACACATTTAACTGAAATGTTAATAGTTTCTTGTAATACCCTCTGAAGAGATGGAGGGGTGACTTCAGGAAGAAATTTTTTAAATCAGCTACAAGGAAAGAAGGCCTGAGGAATGAAAACAATGGAAATCTTTTGTTTCCTAAGCAAATGTGAGATTTGGTATTGTAGCTTGGGCAGATGATTCTTAATATGTAAACTATAAAGTTCAACATCTGCTCTTAAATCTGTAATTTTTTTTAATTAAAGATAAGTAAAGTTTTATATAGAGGTTCTCATTGGAGGCACTCTTGTCCTTTTGGGGAAGTGAACATAATGTTTAGTGACTCAGTTTTCGGAGAACGATGCTTTGGCCTTTGTATTTATTCATGACCATTGGGAACAGACTTTGTTGAAGATTTAAGCAACTTTATAAGGTCACCTGTACTGAGTTTTGGTGTGTGTTTATACTGTCATAAAGGAAGTTTCTGAACAAAAATATATTGCTAAAACTATATCCAGTTGTTCAATAATGGCATCCTCTATCACTCTTGACTTACAGTGCCGCCATGTGTATTTGCACTAAGATCAAAAAATTTTAGAACTCTCCTTATGTTCACTCAAGCTTAGTTTATGATCAGTGTCTACTTACTAGAAGGTCACTGTGAATCTATGTGTGCTTGTTTGTGTTTTCTTAAGTTATGATTATGCCTGATGTCAGCTGAGTATATTGCGATGTTCCTGGGTAGCAAAGGATTGAGTCCCGATCAGAAATGTCCACGTATCCATGTATAAGGGACAATTAGGTTTAAAAGTAACTAAGGTCTTATCAGTAAGAGGGCCCATAATATGAGGTCATGGGAAGAAAGAGATAGATGTTAGAAAGTTAGATGGGTGGATAGATAGATAGATGATAGATAGATCGATGATAGATAGATAGACTGTCCATTTAAACTAATATTACTATTTATGTAAAAATAGATGATTTTCTCAATTACTTTTGATAGAAATTGTATTAGAATGATTTTACCATATCTATTCAAATACATTTCAATCTTGAAAAGAAGATTCCAATTAAACTTAACTTGGTATAAAATTGAGTTTCTCATTGAGTTTCTCAAACATCTGTATTGTCATTTTAACTTTGTATACCACCATATTTGTAGGCATAATCAACTGACATAAATCACTTAAAATGTAGGATTACGCTGAATACAGGACTGTATTCTTCTTGTGATAAGTGTAGAATATTTAAAATGAATTATGTCCCCCAAATGAATTGTGATCTCACAAATAAGGTCCCATTAAATCAAAGTCATAGTGAGACATTCTGATGACAAGATAATCAGCACATGTTGTATCTGCTTTGTACTTTGTAGCAGGATAGTATTTTCAGAGCTCAGGAAAATGTATTTCTTGGTTGGCTTTACTTATTGAAACCCACAGGAAACGCATTGCTTTGTCAGGTGTGAGAGGAATCGCTGTGAGTCAGAGTCCTATGAAAGAATGTTTATTTTAGACTCTGAAGGAAACTAGGGGATAATTTAGACTGTAAAATATGCCTGAGGGGTAAAAACCACACTTTCACAGAAGGGTTATGTGGAAAACAGTGTTTCTCAGGCTGCCTGTGGTCAGTGGTCTTCAAACATGGCCGTTGCTGTTTGTTTCCTCCTGCACACATGTTTCCTCCTCAAAAGCTGGAGCTTGCCCCCACTCTCGTATATGTGCTGGCCCTGTGAGTGCTCTGAGAAATACATGCTGTGAAGTGGCTTTCCCATGGTTCCGAGCCCAAGGCTATGGTGAACGGCAGCATGCATGTTCTTACTCTTGGGACCCAACCTCCTTGCTGACAGGAAGTCCAAAACAGCCAAATAGAGACATCTCCACAAAACTCCCTGCCGGAAACCAACACCAACACCAACTCTCAGACACCTGAGGAGGTGACTCTGGCTCTCCTAGCCACCCCTGTGCTGTAGCCAACACCCCGGGAAGCAGAAGATGCTTGGTCAACCCTCAGAACTGAGAGGCATCACCCATGGTTGTTATTCAAAGCTGCAAATTTGGGAGATGTTTTTATACATCAGTTGACAACAAAACACTTTGTATTATAAATAATGCTCAATTTAGGGACAATTGTTGCAAATTTTAGTCTGTTTTGTTTGGGGGAGGATTTTTGTTGCTGTTCATTTGTATTCTTTTTGTTGTTAGTTTACTACAAACTATCTTAGGGAATTCCAAAATTCTTACTAGATCATGTTCTGAAGAAGAAAAAAATAACCCAGGTAAAGTAGTGGTGTTTAGAATTAAGAATCAAATGTTTCCCCAGACCGGTCATTTTGAAGGAGAGTATCCCGTGAGAAACCTGGGACGAGGTGCGTTTAGAGAACACACGACCCAAGGGCAGTTTCACAGTCTGGGTGATCACGCAGTTGAGAAGTACCTACATCCTGGGATACTCTTTGATGACTAAATGTTGGGGAGGAAGGAATGCAGAATTGTGAGGGCAATACCGGAAGGAACAGAGAAGAGGCAAGTGGCTCATGAGGAAGGAAATCTCACTTGAAGTTCCAGGCGATGCCCTAGCCAGTGTTGGAGGGATGTGTAGAGCCTGTAGTCAGACCTGAGTGAGAGCCCATGTCCCGAAGAGGAAGCTGCAGTAGAGGCTTTGAAGAAGGAAAAGTCCTCCTGTGTAATCATAGGTTAAACTGTGTGTCACGGAGCAGAAATTCTACTTTCCCGTGAGGACACGCTGCCCTGACTGACAGCCTGTTTATCACATGTGTTTACCTTTGGCAGTGGCATCTGAAAATAAATATACACAAGTACACATATTAAGTTACATTTCTAGGGTTCTTCATTTACATGCAACAAAAGAAATACACCATTATTTGTCGCATCTCTTCTTTGTAGGTTGGACTGAACATCTTTGAAGAAATTCATTATTTCTCTCCTAAAATTAATGATTCACTCTTATAAGTACACAGTAAATGTAGATTTTAGCATATTTTATGTTGGATAAAAACTCTCTCAATGGCTTAAACCTTTTCACAATTTACTTTATCTTGTGGCTTTATGGGGAAAAAAGGCATTTTTGTCTAGATGAAATTCATTTACAGCCGAAGTAAAATATAAGGCATGTTATGTATCAGTGCTTTTAATTGTATAGGTTATTTACTAGGCACATAAAATGTTCTCTTTCAATGAAATTTCATTAGAAAATATACAGTTCCACAGTGGAGATGAAAATAAATTTCTAATATCGAAATAGATATATGCTGACCACACAACTTTTTAAAGCAAGTAATTGTCTGAGTTTAGTCATTTTGTTTTTCCAGAGACATGGCACATTTCCTTCAAAGTGTCTTGTATGTAGTAGATACTCAATGAATGCTTTGGTAAGTAGCAGCATTCCTGGCCTTCCCTTTGGCCCTTTAGAGCAATCACATCTCCTGCATTCAGGTGTGAACCCCTTCTACCCACTGGTTGGGACGCATGTTTGGCAAAGAAATTGCTAGCTGAGTTTGTCACAGTCTTAGGTGTTCACGATCCTGCTTATATACTCAGAGGGGACAGATTAAAAGGAGTAAAGGACTGAAAGTGTGTGACATCAACATGATATTCAGGAAACAGGATTCACTGTCACCACACAGCTCTCATCATGTACCATTTTTATAACGAACTCACTTTAGATTCGACTACTGTTCTTTTTCAAGCAGTTTATTTTAAATAAGTTGGAAGTTATGAAAATATTTAGCTCTCAGAAGCTGTGCACTTTTTCCCATTGCATGCTTTCTTCAATAAAATATAAGCTGGAGAAAATGTTCAAAGACCTTTTTGGATGCTACATCTAAAGAGAAGTATTTTGCCTGGAAGAAAAGTATTTGTTGAATAAATGAGTAAATAAAACCTAGCCATTTGAAAATCAAATGATACACCTGCTTTCATTTGCAGGTGTGACATAATGAAGTATACCTCATGCTAGAAAATAGACAAGGGTCAATGAGGTGGGGGCAGTGTGGGGGCCAGGAGGTGGGGACGAAGGAGGGAGGAGGAAAGTAGGGGTGAGAGCAGACACAAAATGCCAATCAGGTCACGTGGGGTCTAGGAGGCCCTTGTAAGGACTTTGCGTTTTCACTGGGAGAGCTGGGAGACCAGTGCAGGATTTTTCAGCAGAGACGTTTCATAAGTACCTTTGTATTTCTACTGTATTGAGAAGAGGCTGCACAGAAGCAATGTAGAAGCCGGAAGCAGAGGTTTGCGGGGGGGACTGGACCATGATGGTAGCAGTTGAAGTGGAGAGTAGTGGTTAGATTTTGGAAAATCTACCATTGCTCTGTGAAGTTCAAGCAAAAAACAAGTGGCTCACTGTGGTGAAGGTAATGATTGAGTGGTGGTGTTTTGATCTTTTCACAGGCTGCATGGTTGATATTATGTGTCAACTTGGCTAGGGCACTATACCCATATATTTTGTCAAACATTGTTCTAGATGTTTCGGTGAGGGTATTTTTTTCTTTTTTAGATAAGATTAACATGTAGTCAGTAAGCTTTGAATAAAGCTAATAACCTTCCAAAGTGTGGTGGGCCTTACCCAACCAATTGAAGACCTAACAGAAGAAAAACAGATCTCTCTGGAAGAGAGAATTCCGCCAGCAGACAGCCTTTGGACGCAAACTGTGACTCCTCCCTGGGTCTCTCACCTGCCGGCCTGTCCTGCCGAGTTCAGACTTGCCATTCTGCACAGATGCATGAACCAAAGCCCCAGCACTTGAAGAATTCCAAAATTCTGAGAATTATAAATAAATCTCCCTTTGTGTGTGTGCACATCCTGTTGGCTCTGCTTCACTGGAGAGCCCTAATACACATGTCTCTGGTACACCACAGACAGAAGGCCCCAGCAGAAAGCTTACCCTGAACTGTGTCCCTATGTTGTTGAGTTCCTACCATGTGTCAGACCCCTGTTAGGCTCCCTGGGGGGCCAGCGGGAGGGAGGGAGAAAGGCGAGGCCCCCATCTGACTTTGCCACTGGTCCGCACTTTGGAACACTGTTTAACAACTGCAGGTTTCACTTAAAAATGTGCATATGATGACAGAGAAAGACAAATACCATATGATCTCACTTATGTGCATTCTAAAAACAAACAAACACATAAACAAAACAAAACAGTAACAGACACATAGCTATAGAGAACAAGCTGACAAAGAGAAGAGGGGTGGGGGGCGTGGAATAGGATTTAAAAAGTGCCCCACCCAGCACTTATAAAAAAAAAAAACAACAAAAAGGGCACATGACTAGCCTCATTGGCTGGCTGGGAAGATGAAATGCCACAATGCATACAACGTACCTATCGGTGACCCCGGCTGACAGTGGGCTCTTGATAAATGACAGCATTATTATTATTGCTGTCTCCCATTCAAGGGGCATTGTGTGGCTGTAATGATTCCTATTAATAGTACAAGTGGTGATAACAGTAGAAGGGATAATAATACCTTACACTGATTCGACTCATTTAACATTTTCAAGAACTTTCATATATTATTTCATTATTATGCCACTGATCATCTGTGGACATTATTGTGGTTTGAACTTTAGTGGAAATCAGGGAAAACGTTACATGATTTTGTCCCCAGTCAAGTACAGGGAAATACACATGTGTCTGTGTACGCAAATCCAGCATTCTGCAAACTGGGGGTGACATTTTATTTGGCTGCTGTGATGAGTAATCATGGTTGAAATAATTATTGCACTAAAGGTCAGTAAAATGCAGATCACAAAAAGAAGCATACATAATTGCTATACGACTGTTTTAAGGAACACCTATACATTTTTTTAAAAATGTATCTCAAAATAAACTTAATGAACAGGCGTTGTAGGTATCTTAGCACCCAATTGTGCGTATATTGTGTCTTTAATGGAAATTCACAAACTGCGTTAGAAACCATGGCAACTTACATTGGGTGTTTCCCAAGGAGTTTTGCACTGTAAGTTACTTCATTATATTTTAATTGTTTTCCCAAAGAATAAATTGATTTTCTTCAATACTTTAATTGGAAATACTAAAATCGGATTAGGAATAATAATGGCTGTACTTACTGAGCTCACAATAGGTAGCAGGCACCAAGACCCAGCCTTCACGGGTGTTGTGCATGCTGACGTCACCACAGTCCTAAGAATAAGACACCTTTGCTCATTTCTACATGAATCAATAAAGGTCTAAGGAGACCAAGTACTTTTCCCAATGTTCTACAGCTCGGATGGCAGAGCTGGAACAGGGGTTTTATTATGTGAATCCCCATCTGAAGATGGCACATCAGAGTCAATAATTCTCCAAGTCCATGGCAGGAAAGACATGAGAAGCATTCTTGCAATGCAGGCAGATTCCTAGGACTGCATCCCAGACCCCCTGGACCTGAAATGTCAGGGGCGGGGCTCAAGAACTTTTCTCTCTAACAACTCAGACGATGCTCCTGGGACAGGTGGTTGGGGTCTACAAGGTGACATTGTTAGTGGTGTTCGTGGCATTGTTAAGGTATCGTTAAAGATAATTTCCTGTTTTAAAAGTTTTTATGCGAAATCTCTGTCAGCAAAAGAGTTCAAGTGTCTGTCCTCGCTTTTCCCTTACATAGGTGCTATCATTT
>NW_017732462.1:345705-346467 GCF_001890085.2 Hipposideros armiger | reverse complement strand
TGAAATTAATAGAGAAAGTAATATTTTTTTTGTAAATAGAGAAAATGATATTCAGAGGACTTACATGACTTACCCAAGAGCATCCAAGCAGGAGGTGGGGCCTGGAAGACCTCAGGTCCTTGACTTCTCGTTCAATGGTGAATTACTAATTATGTCTACCCGGCTAATGCTGACATCTGTTTCCGGGAAGTTTAGCTATACGTACTTAAGTCTTCTGACCTACATGGCACATTTTGGAGGGTATGATGATATTGGTCTACCCAAATCATTTCTCTAAGGGGTTTGTCTGAAATTCAGAAATCCATCTCACTGCTTGCCCTGCCCTCACTGAATTGTGCCATCCTTAGGAAGCACATCTTTTGGGCCCAGCTGAGGAGGGGATTTACCTGGGGAGAGGTGGAGAGTCAGGCAGACAGTTCTGTGTTTTCGGAAGGGTAGGCTGTAGCGTTAGAGTAATTGTGTGTGAGCATCTCAAAGGCAGCATAAAGACTTTAAAATTCTGGGGGGATAAGCCCAGGAAGGGAGCCGAAGGTTCCAAGACGCCCTGACTGGGCATCCCTGACCAGGGCAGCCTGGGCCCTGCAGGGCACACTGCTCCAGCCTAGTTCATCCTCCCAGGAGTATCCAGATGCACCAAAGCCCTTAAGTGGGTTGTAAGTAATTGATGGACTAATGGTTACCATTCACAGCATTCTCCAAGTTTAAATCTCATGAATGTATGGGTTAGTATTATGTTTCAGTTACCTTTATCCTAAAGCTTAA
>NW_017732462.1:337275-345655 GCF_001890085.2 Hipposideros armiger | reverse complement strand
AAAAAAAAAAGACTTTTCCTGTGTAAGAGTCTCTGACCACTTCTTTTTCAACCATGTTGCTTCTTATATCTTTCTCACGCTGAGTTATGTTGTCAATAAAATCACCAAAGCATTACAGTTCTAAAGCCATCTGTCACTACCCATGCTCAGCACTATTATTTCCTTAAACATCAAAGCTATGCTTGAAAACCTGCAAGAGTACCTTTGTGTTCCCCGCTGCATCTGGAGAAATTGGGGAGATGGACGTCACGGCCCACCCACTTGTAACCTGTGTGATCTTGGGCTAGTTGCCTGACATCTTTGTGCCTCAGTTTCCCCACTATGAGAAGACATAATAATAGTGGCCACACTGGTTTGTTGTGAGGAATCAAAGATAACAAATGTAGCACATTCAGAAGAGACCTTCCAAATAGTAATGAGCACAGAAGTGCTCCTTGTAAAAGAGAAATGGTATCTGGCCACAGCAAATGCGTGTGCGGAGGGATACGGACGTTCTGGGGCACCTCACTGCAGTCTGGGGCACCCCACTGCAGTCTGGGGCTCTGCTGTCATTCAGCGCAGTGATTTAGCGTATCCTGGATTCTGGTGCAAATCCAAGTGCTCAGTCGGTGCCGACTGAACTATGGACTCTGTTTTCTGCATAATATAGTCATAGTCCCTTAAATTATTTAGCAGCCGCTTTATTTTCTCTAAAGAAATGCAAAACTGTGTGAAATACTGTACGAGAGATCTCGTATGTGCCTTTTATTTGGAAGCTTAAGACTAAGGATTTCAAAAATGTGTCCTCTCTTTTTTTCTTAAGAGCATACGCCGCCAGCTTGGTGAGCATTATGCTATTTTAAATTTTGTTTTCTTTAGGGAACAAAAGGGCAGAGTGTCTTATAAATACAGAGGAGGAGCACTGTATGTGTGAGATTATATGCTGGCTTCCTAGGGTGGTCTCTTACTGGGGGGCAGTCAACCATGACCTCCGTGTTAGGTTAAATAACTCGAAATTGTTATCCCATGAAAAGATGTGGGCCCAGAAGAAAGCTGTGGAGTGAACCAAAACAAAACGCATGTAATGGCTCGGAATACTGAAATCCACACTTATCACGATCTGAAGTCTCCATTGGATTTGGCCGCTGCCTGTCATTCCAAGCTCATTTCTAAGCCCCTTGTGCTGGCCCAGTCCTCTCCCTCCAGACCTAGTGCTTCTTCCGTTCATTTCTCTTTATTTTTGAACATGTCAATCTCATTGGAACCTCAGTGTCTTTGCTCATCTCTCTGGAAAGCGTTACCCCTGGACTGTCACAGGTTTGTTTTTGTTTGTTTTTTCTTATTCGAGTCTTCAGTGAGTTTCAAACTGAAGCAGCCTAGCTCTGAATATACACTTCTCTCTCATGTGAAGTGTCATGTGAGCCAACACGATATTGCGTGGACCTCCATGATAGCAGATCCAGCTCTTGAACCTTCAGACATTTGTCTCATAGGTGCAACTAGGTGTAAGAGTCACCACCGTTACTGAGATTAACTACATCACTCACAGTATCATTGGAACCAGATACATGCTGTAATCTATAGCACTATAAAAATGGAACGGAAGGAAGGAAATTTCCTATGTGACTCAGTGAAGCTTTTGAGAATGAAGTGGAATTTGAGCTTGACCTTGAAGAATCATTGCTCCCGGCTCTACGCTGAGTGCTATGTTAGCACTTCAGCCCCCCTGCGTCAGCTGTCTGTCCCAGCAGTCTCCAAGCTCCTCAAGGGTGGGGGATTTGCCTTGTTAGTCCCTGAATATCTAGTTTGCTTTAACAAGCATTACCCAAACATTACGTTGTAAGGCACTGGAACCAATATTAGAGCACCGGGGTCAGTAGCCCCATTTTGCCCAATCTCACCCAGAAAAGAGGCACACATGTAGAAAAGAGGACACAGTGCTATCCAATGGCAAACCAGCTATGTGGACCCAGGCAAAGAGAAAAGCCATGACAGAATCCAGTTCAACGAGTCCTGACAGTTTCCCCCAGCAAACCAGCACTGCCGCTGAGAAGCGGAGTATTTCCATCACCCCCCCAAAGGTTCCTCATGCCCCTTTGCAGTCTGCCTCTTCCTCTGCCCGCCCTCTCCACCGCCCCCCCAGCCATCGGCACCACTGCTTGCTTTCGGTTATTGTAGATTAGCTTGCATTTCATATCAACAGAATCATATGGTAGGCACGATGCACATGCGTATGCACTATTTGTACACTAATGGTGACTGGCTTCTTTCAAGCAGCACAGTGGTTTTGCGTTTCATCCAGATTGTGACATACGTCCCTAACTAACTTCGTGCTTGTTGCTCATGCTTCATTCTTAGGAATATTGTTTAGCGCCCAAAGAATGGTTCGCTGAAACTGCATCTGTCTGGAGAAATTACTATTGAAATTTTAAGCACCACCTCAACTTCAATTGCATGAAGAGAATAATTATAATTAAAGGCCTCCTGAATTTAAAGGTCAAGGCATTTGCTCTGATCAGCCTTCTCTATTAATTGTTCCAAACATGTGCATGGTCAAGTGGCAGGGTGTTTCCGAGAGGAGATGAGAGAAAGGTAGGTCTTGGAGCACATGGTAGCCCGTGGGGCTCGGGAATGATGTGTGCATCAGCAAGCGGTCGGCCGGTGGGCAGAAGGTGGATTTTGGCTCCAATTTGGCTTCACTGTATGCAATCCTTAGACTTCTAGGTCCCGTGTCTACAGGCAAAATGAGGGGAATACCACTTCCTTCTCAGGTTTGTTGTGAGAACTAAGAGGTCAGTAAATGTGAGAATGATCATGTAAAATAATCATGTAGCCCCATTTTGCCGAGTCTCACCCAGAGACTAGAAACCATTTCGGAATGAGTCTAAGTGAAGCATAGTGCTTTAACTCAACATTTGGGTTCAGACAACTTGGATTTGCATTCTAAGCCTGTCGTACAGCTGCGTGATTTTAAGAAAGTATGTATCTTAGCCTCTCAAAATTTTGTTATTTCTTTGTACAAATGGGTATTATAAGTGCTAGGTAATAGACAACTGAGATATGCTAAGTGTTTAATACAGGGCTTCCCATGTGCTATTGGCTAGGGGATGGAAGCTGTTACTGTCACTCACATATGGTCATGATGACCCATGTAACGGTGTTCCTGACAATGTCCCTTAAAATGCAATCATTAAGGCTGGCCGAATGGCTCAGTTGGTTAAAAGCTCGCTCAAGAGTGTGAGCTCTGAGCAACAGAGTCACCGGTTTGATTCCCGGCCCAAACTGAGCAGCTGCTGAGCTGCCAACAGGTGGCAAGATGGTCCAGCTAAAAAATAAATAAATAAATAAATAAATGTAATAATGACAACTTAAAGCTGACACTAAAATCCTAGCTTAATTTGTTGATCTTCTTGAGAAGAGAGAAGAAACAAATAAAAAAAATAAACCATGAGAATCAAAGTGACTATTTTTAACTTGGTTTATGTGAGATTTAGTTCTCATCAGCTTACAAAGCAATTTATCTGACTGAATCCATGTGGTGCGTAGAACACCCCCCCTCCCCCCGCCATGCTGAATGCTGTAACACTCACACTGAGTGCATTTTGTCTGAGACAGAAGCATGAGCTAATCCGAGGTCCACATCCTGGAGGAGAAAATTGTGTAGCGCCAAAGATGACTATATCTGTTGATATTATATTGCACTTCCTACTGAGTAAAAATGTAATTTTAAATTGCGTTTTACCTAAAATTATAAACCTCAGGTAGTCGCGCACAAATTATTTTTTAAAAACCTGTGGTAAGAAAATTGGAGGTGAATAATACATAAGATGCTTGCTTAGCAACTGTGTTTCAACAAAAACATATGAAAAGTGGCATTTACATGTGTAAATGACATACATGAATGCATGATATTCACAAATTTCCATTTGGGGAAGAAAATGTTACTTACTCTCTTTGGATATGCTGCCCCCACACATTTTCTAGGACATATCATATCTCCAGAAATGTGGTATTTGTATCACAGCCTTTTCTTTTTAACCAGCTTAGTCTACCTCACAGAGCCTGAAAATAGGCAATTTCATTCTAAAGTAAAAAATATATGTTTACTTATTTATCTTGTAGCTATTATGAATAATTACCATTTTCCATAAATTTAGAAAGCAGTTATTACCATATAATAATACATCCTACCCATCAAGAAAGAAAACTCACTGATCAACTAGAATTTCTTCATTTAATGAAATTAATATTACACTATCTTTATTTTGATTAATAATCAGCAATGATTACCCACACCTTAAAATTCAACATAGCCTAGTGAAAGGGAGAGGAAAATGGTTTATTACACCTAAGAACTGAATTGAAATCCTGCTTCTATCAAAGAGAAATAACAATACCCTTTAAAGCAGCGGTTCTCAACCTGTGGGGCGTGACCCCTTTGGGAATTGAATGACCCTTTCACAGAGGTCGCCTAAGACCATCGGAAAACAAAAAGCTATTTACATTACGATTCATAACAGTAGCAAAATTATAGTTATAGAGTAGCAATAAAAATAATTTTATGGTTGGGGGTCACCACAACATGAGGAACTGTATTAAGGGGTCGCGGCATTAGGAAGGTGGAGAACCGCTGCTTTAAAGTCATATGCATTTGTGAGTATCCATTTACATATTTGTAAAATGTGGGAATTGACCTTGTTATTCTGTGAAGTGTCTTCCTATAAATAGTCTAGCCCATAGGAATCCCTAAATAAATATTAGCCATGTATTATTATAAAGCCAGTAATTTAAGCTTCCTGTTCTCCATATTCTTTTGGCAAAGTAATTAGCAGTTTTTAAGCAATCATTCACATGTACCAAGCAATCTTATATAGAAAAGGGACCTCTCTTTTCATAAGGAAAATAACTTATAATTAAAGTAATTACCCATAAGAAATCTGCTGAGTAAAATCAGGTTTTCTAAATTCTTGTCCTTAGATGCCCACAGTTTCAATAAAGAATGTAATTGTTCTCATTAATTTGATTTCCTAGAAACGTTACTTTTCCTCTTTTATGTTTTATTACATAATATCTATTATAAATTGCATTGTATAATGGTCTATAAACAGTTGCCAGAGCAACATACAGTATGCTTTGGAAATCCACCATTTTTTTCTAAGAATGCCATAAAGTACATGAAAAGTTACGTTCAGTGATGGCTGCATTCAACTAGTCATGACACCAAAAAAGAACATAGTGAGGAAACTGCTAAGAATGAATCAACTAAAGCCAAGATCATGTACTTTTAACGAGCCACATATCATTTAGATACACAAAGTAATGTATATTAAGGGCCTCCTACTTTTAGGTAGCAGGGAGGCACATGTCCTCAAGACAAGTTCCTATGAAAGAGAACAGTTTGCAATCATGCCATTACAAGACCCATCCAGGTTATGCATTGAAGAATTCAGGCTTTGGAAGATGTAAATAAGAGATTCCTTCCTGAGGAAAATTAACTTCAAGACAGAGTATCAATGAAAGGTAGTAATTGGCCAAGTGAAATTGGTAAAAGTGAGCTGAAACCAGGTGAGGTTGTGATAGACGTCTCGTAACAGCATTAATCATAATAAGAGCTAAAACTTATGTACTGCCTACAATATATACTAGGCATTTTGAAGGGCTTTTCTTAAATTAATTCGTGTAGTATTCATAACAACTTTATGATATAGGTACTGTGATTATTTCCATATTGCTGATAAGGACAGCACAGAAATGTTAATTAACTTGCCCCAAGTCACACAGCTAATAGTTGGTGGAGGCAGATAATCTGTCTCCTGAGTCTATTTATGGCCATTGTCTCAAGGAGGAAACCTCTCTTGAGTGCCAGAAAAAAAAACAAACCAAAAGCAGAAGGCATATCCCTTCTATCTCATTAAAAGGTGCATTTACAATATAATTTGGGGTTTTATGCTGTTTATCGAACATTTCATATATTTATATTGTTTGGGCTATCTGTACACCAATAATAGTAATGATGATGTGATAAGTGGGAAGAGAAAAAAATAACAGCGATTTAGGATTGCAGCGTTTTAAATTTTATCATATAACAGTATATATTATCTACAAGTATGTATAAATGTATATGCATTGGTGGAGAAGTACTATGGGTGTTCAGTTAAATATTTTCAAAAATAAAAGCATGTTATCATAGGATGTGATACTTTGGGAAGTTAAAATGCAGTTAGGAATCCAAGACAATGCACTGATGTAAACTTTATGACTATGAAAGAGGAGTTTTCTTTGTATATTTGCAATAGACTATGGTGAACAATGCCTGACATTGGTGTTTATAATCTCTGGCATATATCTACATGAAACTCAGTAGTTTTAGTTCATAATGTCAGTATTTACAATACTGCAATTTATAATCTTTCTATTTTAACTTGTGATGAAAAGCATACTATGCCAATTTTCATGTGAGAGGAAATACGTAATTTTCCAAAGAATTAGGAAAGGGATTTGAAAGTCACTATGCCAGAGAGTTGAGAAGATGGGGGCTTTCTCCACACCTTAGGAACCCCTGTGGAGGCCTCGGGGAGATGCCAAAGCACCCTGTGGAGGGGCCTGCTTTCACTCCCAAACCTAGAAACTGGATTCTTCCTACCTCCTTTCCATCACACGGAGGGAGCTGGAGAGGACTGCCAACCTGGCCGCATCCAAGACAAGGTCACACATAACCACTCAGAGGGTTTCAGGAAAAATAAACTGTTCGTGAGTTAGTGATTCAGTTCTGAAGTCCTGGGTCTCAGGAATGAACTCATAATGGTTAGATGACAGGTTTTGGGTGCCGTATCATTTCAGGACACATGTTGGTGAGCCTGGCTGATTCTTAGGCGTGAGGCATGTCTGCTGATGAGACATTTCAGCAAATAATGGTTTAGGCAAAAAAGACCCAAGAGACTTGTTCTTTTCATTTTCACTTAAGTTCAACCGTTGTAAGTCACTCATAAAAAGTATTTGGCATTGTGTCTTCTGAGATGGTTAAGAGCTTTATAATGTCTCTGCCCTGGCAAGGGGCCTGAAAAGCATTCCAAATTCAGATTGAAACAAGTTATGTAGAAAGAGCTAACCAGGAGTGACTGCGTGATGCTAATCACTTGAAACCATTTGCTCAAGAGAGTTAAGTGCACTGTACACGCCGCTTCACAGGATGAAACTGTCCAATTTCCTTTATACCCTAACGCCAGAGGACGTGATCACTGCTTTCCAACAGTTGAAAACTCTGTCTTTAACTCAGCCCCAACTCATGGCAGATAGAAGAGCAAGTCTCTAGGGATTGAAAATGGCTCCCAAACTCACCACCTTTTTTTTTCTTTTTCACATGCCCTAGGTAACCCTAGGTAAAAACAAAAATGAATATGAAAACCTCAAAGTTCAAGCTTTCTAAAAGCAAGCGTGAGCCTCTGGCAGGTTGGAACCGACCGGTGCTCTCAAAGTAAGGTCCCTGAACCAGTCGCCTCAGCATCACCTGGGACTTGTTAGAAACACAGATTCCTGGGCCCCGACCCAAACCACTGAGTTAGATGTCTGTGCTTCAACACACCCTCCACGTGATTCAGAAGAACACTAAATTTGGGGAACCAGTGGCGTGGTGAATGGTCTGGCTGCTGGGAGTGATGAAGCCCTGGATTTTAACTGCAGCTCTGACACTTACTAGGTGTGTGACATCTGCTCATTTACTTCCTTTCTCTCACTTTTAGTTTGTCATTTACAAATCTATTGATCAGGGGCGATATTTACTGAGCTGATGTCCTTATAGAGATGAAGAGATAACACTCTCTTGTAATGCACAGGTTGCTTCTAACCCACCCAGACAAGACGTGCCATGCCAAAGAGGTAATATGCTTCCTAAAATTGATTGGGGTGAGTCTTTCCCAACCTCTCAGGTGCATTCTCTGAAAACAGCCTGGAGTGCCATGTGCAAACCCCAAGAGTAAGAGTCTCTACCCAACTTGGGGGACGGGGGTAGTAGAATGGCCGATGTCATTGTCCTCGTCTTCAGACCAGGAACGTGACTTCTGTCTATGTCTCAGAGGGACTGGTGAGTTCCCTTGACCTGGGATTCCCCTTCTCAGATGGGTGGACATTTCGTGTGTTGTGGACATTTCATATTCACTACTCTTCACATATGCTTATGTGAAGAGCACAAATTTGGTTAAATTAGTTACTGCTTAGGATTGTGAGTTAGTGTGGGAGTTATATGAACAGTTATCTCTCCTGTTAATTTTAAGAGAAAACATATCCCACATCTGGAACAAACAGATGAACTTTCCCGAGACAAGACATGTAGGAGTTTGGGCATCTCTCTCTCGTCCTGAAGGGAACTCTTCGCGAATCAGCCTGACATCCTGCAGGAAGCTGA
>NW_017732462.1:332437-334355 GCF_001890085.2 Hipposideros armiger | reverse complement strand
AGAGAGTACATCATAGAATTGCTGCTTGATCCTTCTATCTTGGAGATTCATATTTAAGTGTCTCCAATTGTCTCAAAAGTCCCCCCACCGTATTCTTTTCCTCATGATTCAGACATGACATTTGGTTTTCGTCTCTTTATTTTACCCAACTCTAGAGAAATGCCCTATATGTTTTTGTCTTTTATGGGAATGACATGTTTTCAAGTCCAGGTTGCTTACCTCGCAGAATTCCCTACATTCTGGACTTGTCTGCTTTGCTTTCTTCCTCATTTTTAGAACACAGATAAAACATAGTTGGCAAGAAACTACATAATACTACATATATTGCTATATACACTTTTACTTTTGTATTCCCAAATCATTTAACTTACTGCTATGTATTATTAATAAGATACACAAAGAATTCTACTGACTGATGAGTTAAATTATCAAGACCATGAATTAATTATGTCATGATAGATTATTTATTAATAGAAAGAAAAAAACAACAAAGGAATGTGGCTTTTATATGCATCTAAATGCCTTATCCAAAAGATGCAGCTCTCCTCAGAACCAAGAATTCTTCTCACTTCTATGATTCCAAACAGGTTCTGGATAAAACAACAGGAGCATGATCTGCTTAGGGTGAGTACTGACTACAGCAAGTGTCATTCAAAGTTTGAGTGGCATCTCTTAACTGTTTCCAAGAAGATAAACAAATGATCATTTGCTTATTTGTTATCTGTATAGTTTTTTGGCTCTAAAGTCCCTATCAAGGTTAGTGTAACCTTCTCAGAACATTATGCTGATTCTGCCAGTGTGTAAGGTGCCTAGGTGGTGTCATGAATTGCTATGTCACCATCTTATNTTGTCCTTTACAGCCCTGATGGATACCTGACCTTTTAAATGTGCATCACTAGGTGCCAAAACTCCATACAGCAGGGATGCTACCTGGTCCCCGCTGTGTCCTCAGCACTTAGAAGGTGCCTGAACATGACAGCTACTCAGTGACTATTTACTGAATGAGTGCAGTAGTCTCTTTGCTATTTTCATCCATATATAATCATTGAGACATATTTTTAATGCTTAATGTTTCATTGGATACTAAAGCCATGCTGCTTAAATCCTATCTATTTTGAACAGCAATGATTCCAAAAGTTTTACATTATCAGAAACCTATCATCCCCGATGCTGAAAATGTGTTTCTTCTTAATTAGATTCAACACTGTAGTCCATTTTGCTTTTCATTTGAAGCACTGCAAGACAGCGACCTAAAGCATATATATACCTTTGTTTCTCTATCATCCTTTTAATATTCAACATTTTAAAAAGAGAAAAGTATAGGACACCAGGTGAAAATACAGGGAGAGGCAAATGTTTAGCTTTTTACAGTAAGTCTCTAGTTGGATTTTTTTTTAAAGCCTGCAAATCACAGATTTTGTAGAGATAAGAAAAATGACTAGGAGAAATTGCACAGGAAAGTGTGAGACATCAGTTTGCTTTCACAGCCTCTCTGGCAGGACAGTCAGGGTGCCTGAAGCAGGAAAGGGAGAGGCTGAGGGCACAGTGGGCAGTGCCTAAGACGGGAAGGCTCCCAAAGGGGTCGTGTAAGGGCGCCTGCCTTCCAGCCACAACGGGGCAAACGGAACTCATCAGCTTATTGAGAAACTTCTGCACGTGATAGCTCTTGAAAAAATAACCAAAGCCTTTCACTGCAGTCAAGTGACTCAAGAAAGAAGAAAATAAAAAGGATTCAATTTATGGCTCTGCAGGTTAAGAAAAAGTTACAATTATTTTAAAGGAAAAAAATACAGGCATGAGCTTTTTTTTTTTTAAAGATTTTATTGGTGATTTGGAGGAGGGAACAGTGTTGAGGAATTGGGGAAGGGGAACAGACAAGTTGCTGTCCTTTTGTTCTTCAGTCTAGTTGTGGAGGACG
>NW_017732462.1:330601-331779 GCF_001890085.2 Hipposideros armiger | reverse complement strand
CCATTCTTTTTAGCATGGATTACATACAATTTGGCATTTAACTTTTCCTATTCCTGGCTTCCATTATTATTTTCCAAGAATGTCATTAGTGTGCATCCTCAAAATGGTCGGAATGGCAGCATATAAGAGGGTAGGAGTGTCATCTCTGGGGCCATTGTTCACAGATTCCTTTATCACCAAGAATCCTGTGGAATTTGGAGGACAGGTCAGGCCATCAAGCTCGGAGGTCAGGGGGCGGGGCCTCCCTTGCTGGAATATCCAACCCGCTGCCTGACCCACTAGTTTCACAGGCAAGACTGCATATTATGTATTATTATCTGAGGGTCGTAAGTAGGGAGCCCTTCCACCTCACTCAGCTTGAACAAAATCTTGTGTTTGATGAAAATGTGGCTATATTACCCTATGCCAACCCCTCACTTAGGAAACACAACCTGGGTTTCCACAGTGTGACCTCTGACCTTCACAGACCAATCTGCTGCCTACAAAAGCCTTATTATACACGCTTCTACTCATGGATTGCACACCCTCCTCAGTGATGGCTCCTTCAATTAAATTGAAGCAGAGTTTTGACTGGCAGTCACAAGCTTCATCAACAGTATTATTCTCAGTTTCATCTGGCTTGAGAATCCTTATTCATCTGACAAGAATAATCTGAATGTGATATTACATCATTTCATTGCTAAGCAAATAGCAATCATACTTTATTCATGGTGCTGAATAACGTAGATTCACACAAGAAAAGTTCACACAATTTCCCAAAATGTGTGACGGTCCTGTAGGCAGATTGTCATGAATGAGCCGCTCATCTGTGGAGACTTTGGGGAGAATCAATACAAATCAACACGTAAACACCCATCAATCTTAATTTATTCCTGTTTGAATTTTTAAAATTTGTATGAAAGTAGAAAAATATAATTGAAATCAAAACTGCCATTGCATGTCTTACAGGTAGGTAATCCACAATTAATTCACACTGTGAAATTAATACTCAAGATAATCATAATTTTACTCTTTGTTAGTAAACCAGAAATTCAAAGAACCTTTTAGATATTTTGGAAATATTTACTAAAAGTGAGGAGACAAACAGTGAGGCATCAATTTTCTTTGAATAAGATTAGTGTAAGATTTACTAATGGTTTCCAAGACAGAGATACTCAAGAGACACAGCCGAGGAGGGG
>NW_017732462.1:320553-327526 GCF_001890085.2 Hipposideros armiger | reverse complement strand
TCAGAGCCTCATGTCACCGTCTTAATCTGCCGACTCTTAGTCATTCTTTAAGTCAGACTGGCTCCGTCTTGTGGTCCCTCCATGACCTCTGGGTGTCTTAACTTTTTATTACTGAAGTTTTGTCCTGTGGTGGACGCATCCCTTTTTCAGATGGACTCGTTTTTTTATTGGAGGATAGGTTACTTACTGACTGAAATTCCCTCTATTTTCCATATCAGAGAAGACACTGTTGTCCTTGTCAAAAAGCAGGCACTGTCCATGTCCGCATGGAGTGGAGTTTGCTCACGGACTTTCCTGACCATGCTGAGTGTCCCTCTGTGCCCGCCTCACATCCACTTTCAGCAACTGCAGACCTCACTCCTGGCCCCTCTCCAGCTTCCCTGCAGCCTCTTGCTAAACCCGGATTCTCCCCATTTCCCCGTGTCTTCTCTGCAGCAGATCTTTAAACCTTAGGATCTCTAAGTCTCCAACTTGAAACACAGCAAATATATGAACCAAATAATAGCAGGTAGTAGCATTTACTAGACAGACAGGTTTTTCCTGAGATTGCTGCTTGATCTGTGTGGCACCAGCCAGATGGCTTCTGTCCTTGACTCTTGATTGTAATATTTTATTATTTACTTGTGAAGATAGAAAATGCCAGTTAAACAAATGCAACAATCGTGCAATGCTAGGTGGATGTCATCAAGAATGGCAACAGCCATATCTACAATGGACTTTGAAAAACTATACCGAAAGACCAAAACGAGAAATATTAACTATAATAAGCAGAAAATGCCCAGGCTTGTACGTAAGGTGTGCGTTTCAGGAAGGCGTGTTGGCGGACTTAGGGAAGTGCGCTCTGAAGTTAGAACTGGGTATCAAAGCCATTAAATACGAGCACGTCTCTTGTGACTTGGATCAAGTGTGTATTCCCTAAGAACTCAGCTAACTCTTTCTTCAATGGGAATGTGAGAGGATTACACGAGACACTGGGCAGAAAATGCTTAGTGTGTCCGTGACTCTAGGTGAGCGTTCCAGAAATATCAGTCACTATGGCTGCCATTCTCATTGTATGGGAGAGTGCATTAAGAGCAGTTCATGTGAGAGAAAGAAAGCCTGGGGTGGTGAATAGTTCATCACAAGCTCAATTCAGCTATGCTGTGATTCAGGTGCTCAAAATGGCAAGTCCATGTTATACTACACTATCAGAAAATACACACAGCAACCTCCAGGTTAGCAGACAGCCACTGTTAGCTCAGGGACCGGTGCTTCTCAGCCTGCAAGGCCCCTCTGAGGCACCAGGGACTCTTACAACATCAGACGACACAATAGGTCTGGGCGAGGCCTGAGTGTCTACGTCTCCAGCTCCCACTTGCTGCTGCTGCTGCTGCTGGCGGACCTCAGCAAGGGCTAGAACTCTCTGGAGGCTGTGTTCCATGCTAGGCCCCAAGTTTGAAGAATACGGACAAATTAGACCTTATTGTAAAGGAAGTCATGAAGAAATGAAAAGATCAGTAATTTGTTCATACGATGGGAGAAATAGTAGATGGCCAGGGTATAATAGCATAAAGTTAATTTTCCTTACTGCAGTTACATGAAAAGCATTACAAATAATCTTTTAAGAAAAATAGTGCTTTTTTTCCTATCTCCCACACTTTTGAGGAATAGGCAATTTAAAGCCCTTAAAAATACGAATTTGGGATACTTAGTAAACGTCATGTATGAAAGTGCCAAAAGTGATTATTATATGCTCAGTTTGGTTAATGTCATCTTGTTAAAGGTCTACAATTAATTTTAAAATATTTATTAAAACAACCTATGAGATATGTGTATATATGTGTGTGTGTATCTATATTTATGTATATATGTCATTTTACTTGGGCCTGGAAATTACATAAAACAGTCTGTATTCAAAAACTCACACAAAAAGCAACACATAAGCATCTACTTATAATAAGCAAAACATAAGCAATTGTAAACCATTTACCAAAACAGCTACCATAATAGATAAACTAAATGTTCTAGAAAACCAAAGACACAAAATATATTAAATCTTGTACCAGCAAACTAATTTGAAAAAAGATCCATAAAACTCTAAGAGTCAGATATACAGCCAGACGCAACGTCATATTTGGTTCATTGTTCAGAATAACGTGGCATGTTTCATCCCTGACACAATCTTAGCTGTTTTTATTCTAATTTATTGTGATTATACATCTATGGCAAGTATGAGCATAACGAGGAAGTCATGGTTTATAAATAAATGACCATCTTATAACCCCTAGTCCTCTTAATTGATTCCAAATGAAACACATCAGTCCTCAAGAGAGGTGGCTTATTCTGATGTTGCCTCATTTTCACGTTGGTTTCTGCTTTTGCCAGAGTCACTATTAAATAGATTATAAGTGGCACTAAAAATCATATTTTCCTTTAGAGATTGCTTTGTCAAAGTTACAGAATATATGTAGTAATATTAAAAATTGAGGACTCGTGTGTGTGTGTGTGTGTGTGTGTGTGTGTGTGTGTGTGTGTGTGTGAGAGAGAGAGAGAGAGAGAGAATTAAAATGTTTCAGATGTGAGCAGGTGGCAAGGGACAATCAGAATCTTTTCCCAGGGTCAGCGTTCTCTCTTTTCAAAAGTTGTGGCCAAAAGAAAACCACAGGAATTATGCTAAAGGGAAAAAAAATTTGAGGAGCTTGAAATATGTGGGATTATACAACAAATTTACATTAGAAATACAATACTGACATCAATTATGTTAACATTTAAATTTTAGATTAGCTATCAAATCCTGTAGAGGGACCCTGAAGCCACTAGTCCAGTGTCTTTTGAAGTGTAAAGACAACTTAGGTTAAGCCCTCCTTTCAAAACCTCTGTGTCTTGGGCAAATCTGGATGGACCAGATAAATGAGGTGAGAGTGGCGAGCAATGAAATAATATCAACTCTTTGCATTGTCCATATTTTAAAGGAACAAATGAATAACATCAACTGTTTGATTTAAAATGTGCTGTGTGTTGAGGAGAATCAGCGCAATCCCTTTAAAATTGATATAATTCACCCTTAAATATACTGTTATATACAGAGCAAAGAACTCACTACATATAGCTTTTAAAAGCACCGATATATGTCCATCTACCTTTCTGATTTTATTGCAGTTTGAAAGCATCTCACTTTGAAATGATATTCATTCTAGTCTAAGAACCTAATTTGTATTTGGCTCTCACTCAGGTAACTTGTAGACATAGACTGCGGCACGGGAGGTGAGTTTCTGTCTGAGCCCTTAATACTCACTTTTCTGATGGTGCCCAGATGACAAACTTTGTGCAGCTCTCGCTGATGAGCAACTGACCCTTCCCACGTGCCACAAACAGAAGAAACCTCTCAGTTCTAAATACAGATGGAATTCTACGGTCAGCTTGAGTGACGAAGGCACAATTTCTCCTTTTCTATAATATTTTAGTTCAATTTATTGAAATTGGACTTCACACCAGCTTTTTCAAAGAAGAGACAGAGTCTCTATTAAGGTTTTTCAAAACTAAAAAGGCTTTGCTTCCAATGTCCACAATGTTTGCAACATGAAATATGAATATCGGGATTTGGGGTTGATTGTTGGCTCTCTTTGAATATTATAGCCCCGACTATTGCTTTTGTGCAATAGAAAATGTTTTGTATTAAAATTGGTATGTTTTTTCAAATATAGTTATTGTTTTGTAGGTCAAACGACTGAATTCCCCCCCTGCATTTCACAGATTTTCCAAAAATTACTACTTAGATTTTATATCAAAGTATTTAAACATAATTAAGAAGAAAAAATTGCTAAAAGGGAAATGTCAAACACATAAGGCTGATGATAAAAATAACACCAATTAAAAGGCATATAAAAATTATTAGAAAATATTTGAAAAGGCTTAATCTTTACTGTTTTAAATTGAGACAATCTAATTAATTTCCCTTTGTTTTGTTTTAATTAAATTTCCATATAATGTTATCATGTTTGTAATCAATTTTATGAAAACATACATATTTTAAACTTGCTTATGAGAATTGATTTACCAAAAATCATAACATTCCAAATGCAATGTGGTATCCTGTATTGAGTCCTGGAGAATTAAAAATAAAAAGATGTAGTTGGGAGGGACTGAAATGTAAATAGTGTGGACTTGAGTTAGTAGCAATGCACCAATGATGGTTTCTTAGTTGTGACAAATGTATTATGGTAACGGAAGATAGATCATTAGGGGACACTGGGTGACAGGTATATGATGACTCTCTGTGGTACCCCTGCAACTTTCCTGTAAATATAAAATTATTCCACAGTAAAAACTTTATTTTAAAAATCATAATACCTCAATCCTGTATTTATATACCTCTATAATGGAAATTGCTACCTGCCCTTGTTTTAAATAATTTCAACAGACAAAATATCAATGATAATTAAAATTAGGTTGCAATATTCCTCAAAAAACAGGTGTTAAAAATTAAAGTTTACTTTTTTTTTCCTTCTTTTTTTTTTGTCCTGGTAAATTGTGCCATTCTGGTGAGGGAAATGAAGATGAGTTCATTAATTATTTTGAGTCATTTTCATATTCACTTGTTTAGCAAATTGTATTTTCGCTTTAATGCATTTGAAAATATTTTTTGTATCCATAAGACAGTGATCCATCACAAGCCAATAAATGGAACAATATTATTTTAGATGAAAATAGACTATCTCATACTTCAGATTCTAGAATGAGGACCATCAATTTTGATACTTCATAGCTATATGATGTGTCACAAAGATTGTTCCCTTAGATCCAATATTGCTACCACAAAATGGTGAATGTGGTCCTCCACCCACCAGTCAAATAAAAGAGCAGCAGTATTTGTCACAGATGCTACACTATATTTACCAGATGTTAAAGAGAGATGTCCGCTATGTAGATTCTGAATTGATAACAGTCATCACCCATTAACCTTACTGTCTCGCAGAATATAAAAATTTAAAGTCCAGTGACTCTGCAGCCAAAGCACTTAAGGGACACCTATACTTGCAGTGACAGTTTTGTCCAAATCCAAAGGATTAGTGCCAGATATTTACTTAAGATCCAGATTGTGGAGTAATCAGATATGAGCTGAAAGCTTGAGGAACGTTATTATGAATGTTTAAAATTGCCCTGAGCTGAAGAATAGTGATGTCACTAACAAAAGGAGAATCAGGTTTGGGATGGGGAGAAAGATGAAGTTCAGTTAATTTGAAATTTGTCAGACACAGTGAAAGCAGAAGAAATACAACGAATATAATCCTGGGCCGGCCGAGCAGCGCGATGGTTAAGAACTGGCTTGGGATGCCAGAGGGCCCCGGTTCGGATCCCACATATGAGGGCCAGTGACACTGCCCTCTACAGCTAAGATGCTGAACAACAGCACAACCTGGAGCTGGGCTGCTGTGAGTCGCCGGCGACGGCGTAGGCTGCAGCCCCTGTGGCAGTGGGTTGCCATGGGCTACCGTGTGTAGCCAGCAGCCAGCGTGAGCGGCCAGCAGTCGCAGTGAGCGGCTGTCCATGAGGCCAGCGACTGATCTGCCTCGCCCAGGAAGAGCGAAATGATGGTGCCAACTTGGGCCAGTGGAGCAACATCCTCCACAACTAGATTGAAGAACAAAACAACAGCAACTTGTCTGTTCCCCTTCCCCCAATTCCCCAATAAAAATCTTAAAAAAAAAAAAGAATATAATCCTTGTCCCACTGTTTAATGGAAACCAGGCCTGTAAAGAATGTATTAGAATACAGTGTAGCTGGGCAATGGACGAAGATGTGCATGGCATCATGGGAGCTCCGTGAAGGCCGCTCGAGAGAGGAGAGTCTATGAAAGAGTCTGCTGTATTGTTCACAGTAGCCAAGTTATGGAAACAACTAAGTGTCCAATGACAGATGAATGGATAACGTGGTATATGCATACAATGGAATATTATTCAGCTTTAAAAAAGGGAGGGGAAGAGGCATTTTGCCGTTTGTGACAACATGGATCAACCTGGAGGACATTATGCTAAATGAAATAAGCCAGACACAGAAGGACAAATACCATATGATCTCACTCATATGTGGAATCTAAAAAAAAAAGTCCGACTCATAGAAACAGAGAGTAGAAGTGATGGTTGCCAAGGGCTGCGGGGCTGGGAGAAGTGGGGAGATGTTGGTCAAAGGGTAGGAACTTTCAGTTATAAGAATAAGTCTGGTGATCTAAGGCACAGCATGATGACTATAGTTAGCGATGCCGTATTATGTACTTGAAATTTGCCAAGAGAGTCGATCTTAAATATTCTCACCACACACACAAAAGTAACTATGTGAGGTGATGGATATGTTAATTAGCTTGATCAATCAATGTAATGCATATTGTGTTTAATATGCATTTCTTATGGAGTGATAAATCTTAGTTTCTTTTGTTCCATTAATAATTTCCTACACTTCTTTGGTAATCCTCCTTGACTAGTGTTATTGATCTTCCGGGTTTATTGGGTCAATTAATTTAAAACAATAATAGCCATCATGACCAGGGAACTCTTAGTAAGAGCATAGTTGTGAGTAACAACCCATTAATATTTATCATTGTTTTAATTAAAATGGCATTTTACTCTGAATCTCAGAAGTAATTATTTGTTGTACTGCCTCTCAATTTTATTAGCATAATGTTTGGTCCATAGGAAAAGAATAGATGAAACTTAATGTTATACATTTTAGATAACTTATGCAGAGCATATTGAATAAATTGAATTGTAATTATTATGTACAAGAGCATATTGTGCACTTAAACACAAAAGTCTGAACTAGAAAAATTTGTATACTTAAGTCTAGAATAAAGATGGCATAGCGCCGGCCAAATGCCTCAATTGGTTAAGAGCTCACTCAAGAGTGCCAGCTCTGAGCAACGGGGTCGTCGGTTCGATTCCCAGCCCGAGCTGAGCTGCTGCTGAGCTGCCAACAGGTGGCAGGTTGGCTCAGCTAAAAA
>NW_017732462.1:311786-317523 GCF_001890085.2 Hipposideros armiger | reverse complement strand
AAGTTGAATTATTGCTCAGGTAAAGTCCAGTTGGTGACTGTCATTGAGTTGCCTTTTCTGGAAGCAGAAGCTGAGATACTGTGCAGTGTGAGGGATCAGCAACCGTAGGGACCAGAGAGGAAATGGTTAAGCAAGATTGGATCAAGGGAAGCAGGGTGCTCTGCAGATGCAGTAAAGCCTCCGCCCAACCCGGGGGTGACGTGGGGCAGAGCCAGCCAGCCGAATCCAAGGGCTGAATGGCCCAGCCCTTATCGCCTGGCTTTGTTTTTATTGGGTGCAGGCTGCCCAGGTGAGGAGCAGCTATGCGGTGCTGAAGCAAACCGGGGAGGAGCTGATATCAGGGTGTTGTCTGCTGACAGCTGCCCCTTTTGTGATGGAACAGAAAATAATGTATTTGACAAACAGGCGGTCCTCTGGCATGTAACTGATGCCATATTATCTGCCCTAGCAACTGGGGTTACTACTGCTGTAGTGCAGGGTCACCCTCCAGGACCCATCCTCTTTCTACAGGGGCCAGAATGACCAATGGTCATTAAAAAAAGATATTTGGGAGGCCTTGAGTCATTTAGGTCAGGGTGGCAGAGTTTTCCTGTAAAGGGTCGGATAGTAAATATTGCAAGCCTTGTGTACCATCTATGACCTCTGTGACCACGCTTCTTTGATTGTTTTTAGGATCGTTAAAAAATATAGAACCCATTCTTCACTTCCAGGCCATGCGATGACAGATCTCAGTCTGGGTTTGACTCACAGGCTGCAGTTTGCATATCCCTGATTTGGATTTCTAAAGGTGGCTCTGATTTCTGCTGTCTCTGCCACTCCAATGCAGCGCTGTTTTGATTCACTACATTGGCTGAGGGTGGAGGGGTAGTTTCCCAGGCTGCTTCTGCTTGGCGCTCCCACACCGAGACACATATATTATCTGACTGCTATGTGCCCCCTTTCTAATGGAGGCCGTGATTAAGCTTGGGGTCTCTAGATAATGTCATCATGGACCCTGTGTCCAGTGGTCCTCAAAATAATTTCATATCACCCATTCTTCAGTGTTATAGGTTAAATTGTGTGCTCCTGGAATTGACACATTGAAACCTGAACCCCCAGGACCTCAAATATAACCTTATTTGGAAATAAAGTCGTTGTTGATGTCATTAGCTAGGATGAGGTCATACTGCAAAGGGTTGGCGCTAATGTCATGTGACTGGTGTCCTTACAGGGAAATTTGGACACGGACACACACACAGAATGAACATGTGAAGGTGACGGCAGACATTGGGGTGACTGAGATTGGCCTCTGTTGTCCCCATTGCTGTAATTGTGCCTAATTCTGTAATGACACCTCTTACCATAAACCCAGGCATAAAGAGGCGACTGCCACTAGACACTGAGAGATACTGGTGCTTCTGTCACCGTTCTTTCCTCATGATGGTGGTTAATAGCACGTTCTTTGAGTTTCCTTGTGGAGTGTCACCTTGTGCAGGTCTTTCAGCCTCACACACATGCCCACCCCACCCCATGCCCATTTACCTGAGGTGTTCCATCCCCTCTTCCAACATCTGCTATGCAATTTGGCATTTCATCTTCACTTAGTGCTGGAGCTACGAGGTACCGAGGAGGGTGGACATTCATCAGGGCTGAAAAAAGGAGAATGAACTGAAAGTCTACATGTGCAATTGTGAGCTGTCAGACTCCATTGTCAGGTGCAGAATTTGCTTGCCTGGCATCTGTCCTGTCTCCCGTTCCCCAGGCGGGAGATCTAAGTTTTCATCCTTGGGGAAATTAAACTTTCTTAATAGAACAATCTGAACTCTGGAATTTGGTTATCTCTCAGCATAATTACATCTAGCTTGCTTTCAATCACTCTTAAGTAAGTCTGACAGTGGACAAGTCTTATAAATTTACCCAATTTCCCACTCTTTTACTCACATTGTTCTTAAAAATATAAAACAAAGTTTGGACAAATAGGTAAAGAAGATTCCAACTTGAAGTACACATTGGGGTTTCTAGCAAGGTGAATCAAAAGAAAACCAACTAAACACACCAAGGCAAAAGCTCATAAAATTTCAGAAAATCAGGAATAATTACAATATTCTAAATGCTTCCAGAAATAAAAATGCAGTTAAGTTACACAGAAAAGAGTCTCAGATTTTTTTTTCTTATTATTCTGGTACTAAACTCTATATGCTTTCAAAATATGAAGGAAAAACTATTTTCAATTAAAAATTTTATACCTTACAAATCTATCAGTTAAATGGAAGTNAAGAGTGCCAGCTCTGAGCAACGGGGTCGTCGGTTCGATTCCCAGCCCGAGCTGAGCTGCTGCTGAGCTGCCAACAGGTGGCAGGTTGGCTCAGCAAAAAAAAAAAAAAAAGATGGCATAGGGAGGATGAGTAGAAAGATATCTGAGCTCAACTAACACTAACAGTTTATTGATGCTGAATTTTATTCTGACCAGGCCTTAAAATATCATTGATTCTCTATTGCAAGTTTGCTTCTGTGAAGCTAAGAGCATTCCATCTTTGAACACATGTCTCCCATGTTATGAAGAATTCAAAGAATTGACAGTTTAGAACCAAATGAATGTGTTCTATCTTAAGAAAAATGTCATGTCTTCACCTTTTGCAAGTCAGTGTCATAAAAATTATATAACTATGTTTCATTTCATTTTGTTGCATTGAGTGAAATATAATCTATGTGAACTAAACGTTCTGAATGTTTTTATTGATATTGTACTGTTGTCAATGTTCAATCCATTCACCACAATGCAGATATTAGTAAATTAATTAGAAGTCTGCCCTATAGGCTACTGAAAGTCTTACGAATAGACAGAGTAAATACATGTAGAACTAAATGTCCTCTTAAGGAAATAGGCTATTATATATTCTTAATATATTTTAAAATATTTAAAATAAATATACCAACTTTTGGTTCCTGTCAAAATTGACATTATAATGGTCATGAATGCATGTCAGTGTCCCATATGCCATTTAAAATATTTCCATAAATCCAAAGAGATTATTTAATTTAATTATCAATATTAATAAAGTAGCATGTTTGACAAAAAACACTCAGTTGTGAAGTGGCTATTATGTTTAGAGATAAAGAGCATGAGACAGATTTGCTTCATATTCTGATAATGTTTGCTATTGTTTTTAATGCCATACTGTTTCTATAGTTACAACACGAAGCTCAGAAATCCTCTTTTCTTTGTAATATGCTGAAGGATAACTTTATTATGTCCAATAGAGTATAACGTTCACTGAATACACTGTCATGGTGCAGTTTTTATTTTACTATCAGCCCCCACTCTATCAAACATGATATATGAGCAGGAATTTTGGATACTGAATATGAATAATGATGCTTACTATTTTAGATGTTCTTATCAAAACTAGCAAAGGGGATGGAAAATAATTCTTAGCCTTGTTGATTTTGTTATTACAATTTTTTAAACTTTTTATTATTTTGTAGGTTTGTAGTATTACAATTATGTAACTTCATTTTTGTCCATAGTACTCTAAGGCACCGTTTGTTCATCCAAGCCAGAGCTTGGAAATTAGAATACAATGCGTACTTTCTCACATCAATCAGACCTATTGTGACTTTGAAACAGTGACTATTTGACGGAAGCTCTTTGGAAGATGGTCCTTTCCCAGGGCCCCGTACCTCAAACCTCTAGGTAGAGAGTACATGTGTCCACTCTCCCTTCATCACCCAATACTGGGTATCACGATTACATCTCTGTCTTTTCATCCCTGACCTTCTGAATTCAGAATGCAAGGGTGACGGAGAAGCGTGTCTGCGCTCTCCCCAGCTAAGCTGTGAAAGTGAATGAGATGCAACGCCATGAAAATGAAGGAAACGACTCCCACAGGGAGAACTCCAAGCTTCTCAAAAGAACAATTCTAGCACACTGCAGGTTATCTATTTGTTTTAATTATTTCTTCAATTAGAGAGAGGCAAGTATTAAAAAAAAACCAAAGCAAACAAACGAACCAAAAATACCCCAGCAAACAGAGGTAAAGGAAGACCTTAGCCCAGATACCAATCGCTAAGGATTTTTTATCTTAAACTCTCTGGGTTTCCATTTTGCACGCGTAGCTTCAGAGCGCAATGCCTGCACTTGCGTTTGGGGCAGAGGAGGGTTTCCCTTACGTGAAGACCCCTTTCACAGGCGTTCAGCCGCCTGTGCTGCCTGAAGTCGCCTGGCTGCTCCAGGGGCCTGGTTGCTGGGACACGTCCATCATCTGTTGCACTGCTGAGTCCTCTGAACATATTCAACATGGTTGTTCTTTAACGAAACGCAAATAAGGTCTCTATTTAATCCTCTCATTCTCTTGAGGTAGGATGATTTTGTTCGCAATTTAAACCAAATACTATTATCAATATCCCTTGGAAATTCTACTTAATGAAAATGCTCTAGTCATAAAATCTGCCAAATAGAAACTTGATTAGGTTTTTCAATTAACTGCATTTAATTCAAATTATATAGTATGGAGTAGATCTGCTTGTGCAGCTTATCCTAATCAAAAAGGTTTGGGGTTGGTCAAAATAAAGAGAACATTTAAAAAAGTAACTGCTATCAATAGGATAAAATGCTTTTCTCCCCATATTAAGTCCTCATCTGGCTGAACAGCAAAGGGAAAAAGTCTCACATTCAGTTTTGTGGTGTCAGGAGTGGGCGAACTGTGGCTCAGGCCACGGGGCGGCTTTGTGTCCGGACCCAGCTGATACCGGTCACCGTGCTGTTCTCATGGCAGTGACTTAAAAAGGAAATGCAGAAGAACTGGCATGGAAATTCATATGCTTTCTGAATTTTATTTCCTTCAGTTCTAAAAGACAAAAATAATGTCAAGTAGCATTCAGTTACAGCTTCACAAGACCCTTCCCCATTCTTTCAAGAAAGAAAAAAAAAAGATGTGCCATCAGGAAAATTGCAACACTTCTCTCTGCACTCACGGTAATTACTTTCAAGGGTGCTGACCATTGTGACGTATGAATGTCATGCCAAGATGAAAGCGTGCTCCCTGCAAATGTCGTCTATGACAAAACATGTGGAAACGTGCAGTCCTGAAGTCACCCTGGCCACTCCACATTGATAGCCATAGATTCATGTTTATAAATTCGCAGCAGGGACTTTTATGCTCATAACATCTTGATTTTTGTGGTAAAGAGTTTTGTTTGTTGTTCAAACTATAATGGGAAGAGTAGAACCCTACATGTTAGATTTGGAGGCTTCAAGTTTGTGCTTGATCTGACCTCGGGCAGTTTGGTGAATGAGGACATTTTCCAGGAAAAGGGAAATGCAGCTCAGCCAAGCTCACGGCCTGACCTACGTCAGAGGGAGGAAGAGAACTGTGACACCTGAGCCTATCCAAGTGCTCACCATGGTGACCCAGCGGGACGAGATACCATTTACTTGCTTGCTTTTGAGTAATGTCTACTGTTTCTTCAATGGAAGGACTATATTTTAAGCCTTTCTACTAATGTCATGCTAACGGCTTCATCACGCAATCAGA
This sequence comes from Hipposideros armiger, assembly GCF_001890085.2. Classification (NCBI taxonomy): domain Eukaryota; kingdom Metazoa; phylum Chordata; class Mammalia; order Chiroptera; family Hipposideridae; genus Hipposideros; species Hipposideros armiger. The sequence continues at coordinate 312,010 of NW_017732462.1, read as the reverse complement.
GCAGAAGTTGAATTATTGCTCAGGTAAAGTCCAGTTGGTGACTGTCATTGAGTTGCCTTTTCTGGAAGCAGAAGCTGAGATACTGTGCAGTGTGAGGGATCAGCAACTGTAGGGACCAGAGAGGAAATGGTTAAGCAAGATTGGATCAAGGGAAGCAGGGTGCTCTGCAGATGCAGTAAAGCCTCCGCCCAACCCGGGGGTGACGTGGGGCAGAGCCAGCCAGC
>NW_017732462.1:297179-308206 GCF_001890085.2 Hipposideros armiger | reverse complement strand
GAGCTATGTAGTCCACACATGGCTTCTTCTATCATCTGTGAAATAAAACACTGTCCTATCATTCACCGTCTCACCAGGCATTAGAAATTGCCTTTAGGTAACAGTGACAGAGAAAGAAAACAAAAGAGATCAAAATTAGTTTTATCTGCCCCTCTTCGTTTGTCTACAGTTTAAATATATCTTAAAGGAACAAAACCAACATGCTTGAATGAGAAAATAGGAATGGATTATGTCACAAAAAGGAGCAGGCAACTTGAGAGTAAATATAAAGGAATGGGGCGAGGGAAGGGTGTCTGCCAGCCTCCACCGCACCTGTGATTCTCATGGACATACACGTACGAATAGCGCAGGCCCGTTTTAGTCCTCACTGCCGGGTCCCTCCTCCTCCTCACCTGCTCCGTTTCTCCAGGCACCTGGTTCCTCTCCCAGAAAGTCTCTGCAATGCACATCTGGTGGAAATAACTTAATTCAAAACAACATTTTTGCTATTTGAGAGTCCTTGAAACTGATTTAGGAAAAGGGGGATGGGACGAAGGATGCTGTGACTTCTGGCCTTACTAGCTGCACATTGTACATTTGGTGTTTTATTTTTCCAATACTGAATCCTTCTTTCTGTGCAGGTCCTGACATACTTCTTCAAGGCATTGGTAGTTCTGAAATGTTTTTTCATCATGAATGTTGAATTTCATTACCGATAAATCTAAACACAATTTTAAAAGCTGTATAATCAGGAGCTAGGGCCAGCTGAATGGCGCGATGGTTGGGAACTGGCTTGGGATGCCAGAGGGCCCCGGTTCGGATCCCACATGTGAGGGCTAGTGACACTGCCCTCTACAAAAAAATAAATAAATAAAATCAGAAGCTAAATTTTAGTGCGTATGGGAGAAAAATTATTGTGTATTCTATTGAAAAGTAAAGCTTGACTTAAGCAATAGTAGTGTCGATTATTTATGAAAAGGTGCTTGACTTCACTAGTCATCAGGGGAATGTAAATCCAAACCACAATGAAATATTGTGTATTTTCCTCACACCTGTTAGGATGGCCATTATCAAAAGGCAAAAAATAACAAGTGTTGGTGAGGATGTGGAGAAACTGGAAGCCTTATATACTCTTGGTGGGAATATAAAATGGTGCATTCTTCATGAAAAACAGTATGGAGTTGCCTCTAAATATTAAAAATTGGGTTACCATATGATGCAGCAATTTCACTTCTGGGTATCTATCCAAACAAACAAAGAAACAAAAACACTGAAATCAAGATCTTGAGGAGATATCTGCATTCCCATGTTCATTGCAGCATTATTCACAGTAGCTAAGCAGCAGAAACAGCCTAAACATCCATCTGTGGAAGAGTGGATAAAGAAAATGTAGTTTATACACACAATGGGGTATGTCAGCCTTAAAAAGAAGTCAATCCTGCCATATGTGACAACATACACGAACCTTGAGCATGTTGTGCTGAGTGAAATAGGCCAGTGAGAGAGGGACCCCCACTGCATAATTCCATTTGTATGAGGTATTTGAATTAGCTCACCTCATAGAAGCAGAGAGTAGAAATGGTGGCTGGGGGTGGGGTGAGGTGGAAATGCGGGCTTGCTGCTCAGTGGGTATAGAGTTTTGGTCCCACGAGATGAAGAAGTTCTAGAGGTCTACTCTATAGCAATGTGCATACACTTAAAGTGTGTTGAGGGTAGATTTCATGTTATGTCTTTTTTAACATATTTAAAAAAATAATCAGTTCAATCAACTCAAACCCAGAAAAACTGGGTTTGTTTGGGTCCTTACACCACACAGTCCAACACCCAGCTGATGACCTGTATTTTCCATTTGCTACGTCTTCTACTAAAGGGGCAAAGCCTGGAGTCTGAGCCCTGTGCTTCTCTGCCTGCTGGTCAGCCTAACTGGAATGAGATTTCATCAGACAAAATTGCGTATCATTTCGTTACATCAATTAGGATTCCTATCCTGACAGCAGATCCATGCAAACCGACTTCTGCAAAACTGGACTTACTAACTCGTAAGATGGAAAAACCCAGGAGTAGGACTTTAGGCACAATTTAATCCAGACGCTCAAATTATTTGGAATAATTTGTTCCGCTTTTCTCTCTGTTGGCTCTTTTGTCTGAGGACCCTCACCAAGCCCCCCGCCCACAACGCCCTCTCCAGCAGCTGTCCTACCCTGAGAGCTTGCATGCCCCTTTCCAAGCACACCTGTGTTTTCCTCTAATAGAGACATACAGTGTGTTAGTATAAAATTGTCATTACTGACTGGTCCAGTGGGTTCAATAATACTCAGCCGACCATGTAGCCATGTTCATGAAGCTCTGAAGCACAGGTCCATTTGGCTCCTGTCAGACCCAGATACCTGGATGCAGGGGCGCCTTCGGAATATTTGACAGAAGTGGTGTCATTCTATCTCATTTGCTTGATTTGGTCCCATTTTCATCTCTGGCCGGTCACTTTGGCCACAGAATTTAATGTATTAGTTGGCTGACCCTCAGTCCCCCTGTAAGCCTGGAGGCAGAAGAGGAGCAATGTGCTTTTATGTTTTATAATATTTAAGCAAAGTGCAGGCTGGTTAGGTTTCCAGAGTCCCTTTAACAACTGGGTTCCAGCTTTTATTTCCTGTCACAAATTCTGCTTGAGGCGGTGGGCTTTAATTTTACATTCAGTATTCAGAAGAGAGATTTTCTATCCAAGCACCTCTATCCATATGTATGTAGTTATGAATCCTGAGTTGTGTACCGAAAATAAAAGAATATGAGTCAAAGGAATATACTAAGAATAAATTATTTTTAAAAAGTCCTTATTGCTAAGGGTGACAGGAAAAATGAGTTCCATCCTTAGAATAATATATAGATTTTCTAAGGAAAGGCAAATCCTTCATTTCAAAAAGACGGATAGGATGGTACTTGAAAGTAAATTCTAGATAGATAAAAATAAGGTATTGAATTCCAATCTATGAGTATTCATTGTCTTCTTTATCTATCTCTCTATCTATCTCTCTATCATCTACCAAACTAATCTATTTTCATTTATGGAATGTGCTTTTCCTATTTGGGGTGATCAAAAGTATAACTCTTTCATTCTTTTTAAAAGTAATCTATACTATTAGTATTGTTGCCTACTTAAGTTGGCCTTGGTTATGCAAACCCTATCTTGTAGCTGTGTAAGAAGCTGTGTAAATATTTTAGTACAGTGCGTGGACTGTTCATGAATCAACCTGACCTCCTTCTCTCCTTCCCTTGCAAATCTACTTTCTGTTCATTCAGCACAGAATCTTCTTGAAAAGGAGAACAAAAAACTCAAAGAGGCTTTATATAAAAGCTCTGTTCTTCCATGGGGGCCTTTGTCATTTAAAAAATAATTAGGGAGAGACTCCAAAATGAAACAAACAAAAGATTAATGTCTACTCACTAAGATAATTGTCACAAGCACAAATATGCACAAATAACATATCTGGCATTAATTGGATTATCCTTCTGAATTCTCTGGAATCATCCTTAATAGTATGCAGCGTAGGTGTCCACAGCTATAAGGTCTGTTACAAACATCTTCTCATTTTTGGAGGAGCTCCGTGAATGTCACGAGGAATGCCTTACTCACGTTTGGAAATAAGTTTTGTGGCACGAAAGGAGACTGGTGGGTATAAGTCTAAGAGTGAGCACAAATATGACAAGCTCCATTTTCTTTTGTATGTCGTCAGTCTAAGCTCCAAGCTCAAATACAGGAAAACGATTGTTTTCTAAGCCGAAGATGGCAATGATTTATGGTTTAAGAGTCAGTCCCCCCACCTCCCTGCATTGATTCTAGACCAATGACTAAGGGCAAGGGTCAGTGTGGCCCGATTGGGGGAACCCTGTTACTGTGTTGAGAGAAAAAGGATTATTAGCAGGACCTGGGAATTATTGAGCAGGCGCCAGGCTGGGGACAAAACACAAATATCAGTAAGACAGTTTGGGCAGGGGGGACTTTCCTGTGATTCAGAAGTTAATGATTTGACAAGGACGCCTGAAACAAGCACTAAAATTGAACTAGTAATAAACTATTGGAATGCCTCCTGGAAATATCGAGAAAATAATGGCTTAGCACGAACCATGTGGACAGGCCTCTAGTGAGGGCATGTAGTAGCCTTGGCATCCAGCCTCAGATTCTGCTAATGATGGCTTGTGTCTCAGAACACAGCCAGAGGTCCCCCAGTGAAGCCACACTGAGGCTTGAGCCTCGTAATTGGCCTAGAATCCGTGAAGGGTGAGGCCAAATCTTGAGAGAGCAAGGACAGTCCTGTGTGGCACTGGCCTTGGGGTAGGGAATCCCAGCGTTGAGACAAGGGGGACTGCTTTTCTCCAGCAGGCATGGGTGAGACGCTGGTGCTGGCCCAGGGGGGTGGGTGAGGGCACCTGAATGTTCAAAGTCCCAAAGTACAGCCAACACCTCCTTTCTCCATCGCAGGTCTCATGGTCCCATTTCTTCTCTGTCACAGCCTGCCTTTGATGTAGAGACAGTGACAAGACTGTATGTACAGGCCACCCCATTCTAAGTGTTTTCTGTATCAACTCCCTACAGGCCAAGGCCCCAGGGGTTGGGATTTGATGACAATCGGGCATCGGCATTCCAATGCTCCCTATCAGTGGAGTCCTTTCACCACAGGGCAGGGAGTGACTCCAGGATCCGGTCCTGAGAGTCTGCATCCGGGGAACACTGTGAGGTCAACCCAATTGTTGTTGTCCCCTTTCCCCAGAAAATGAAACAAAACAAAACCCCCAGGCTATGAATCAGAATATAAGTAGTTATGTTATAGGTTTTTCCAGGCAATACTGCTAGGGTATTGGAAACTGAGAGTAGGAAGGGAAGACAGGCAGGTAAGTGAGTTAGCAAACAAGCCCTGACTGTGGGCAATGGGTCCTCCATCCTCTGGGAAGCCTGGGCCCAGGGGAAAGCACCCACTGTGCCATTGTCCTGCAGGACGGGGGAGGGACCAGCTGCCCGCAGGCATTGTTGGAAGGCTGCTTGCATCTCTCCTTCTGTAAGCCTACTCAGAGCAGCACCCAGCCAGAGAAAAGCCCTAGAGAAACGTTTGCAGGTGCTGGCATGGACATCCGGCCAGTGTGTACCCGCATGGTGAGGGGTCAGAGGGTGGGCTCAGACACCCAGCATCCGAGTTCAGTCTGCCTCATTTCTATGCCAAGTGTCTGCTAGCTTCAGGGAATGAGATTTATAGCTTTTCTTCTCTCTCTCTCTCCTTTTTTAAATTTTCTGAAACATTGTTTAATAAGTGGATTATCATGTCCTTAGAGGTAAAATGTGTCATACAGTAAATTTAGATATACAGTAAAACCTTGGATTGTGAGTAACTTGGTTTGTGAGTGTTCTGCAAGACAAGCAAACAGTTCTATTAGGGTGGTGCAAAAGTAATAGCGGTTTTTACTTGCAGTGGCAAAAACCAAAACAAAATGGCCATTACAAGCAAAAACTGCTATTACTTTTGCACCAACCTAATAACACATTTTAATTTGGTAAACGAGCGTTGTCTTGCAATACAAGTAGTTTGTTTCCGGAACGAATTATGCTCGCAAACCGAGGTATTAATGTAATGTCATCCTGTGCAGGGATTTCTATATTTATTTCCTCATCCATTCACTCATGCATTCATTCTTTTTTTGTATTGTGGGGGTGAGAGGTGGGGAGCAGAATCATCAATTCACTTCATTTATGCTTATTGGTGTGTGCAAGGTTCTGATTTTTTCTTTAGAAATATTTGCATTTTCTACTTTTTCTGTAACTTTATCCTGGTTTTCGAATTTATATATATGTAGTTGTTCATAACATTCCCTGCTTTTTCTCTATTTTTGTCTATTTTCTCTCCTTTTCATTGTTTATGTTGTTTATATGCGTCTTATTTCCTTTCTTGCTGTGGATCAATCTTGCCAGAGACCTATCTAATAGTTGTTTGAAGAACTAGAATTTGGTTTTAATAATCACCCTCATTCTATCAGTCTGTGTCATTGATTTTAGAATTTTCTCTGTTGATGTCTCTGTCCAGGCTTCCTTTAGCTGTGGGGAAGGCACTAAAGAGAGAACAGGTCAAGGTGAAACTGCTCATCTTTCAAGCAGAATTTATAGGAAACCAGAACTTCCTAAGTTCAAAACATAAAACTTTTTGTCATTCTATCCTTTCCAGATGGCAAAAAACTCTCATAGTTAAGAAATGGCTTCAAAATAACAGTCAAATCTGGGACAAGGCCAGTGAAACAGGGTTTCTCAGGGTAAGTTCAAATCAAAGTTTCAGCTATAAGAAACTTGTTTCAAAATTCAACTACAAGAAAAGGCCTCAGGAATCGTGTGTATCTTGTATCCCTCACCTGGACAATAGGGCAGCTATTGGTCTTGAAGGCATTGGCCCTCAGCTCCTGACTCATAGCCCCAAGGCAAAAGGGGAAATCTCTCCAAGAGATTTATGAATGTGATTTTTATCTGATAGAGGAGACCCCAGTAAGATCTATCGGAAACCCACAAGAATTTTAATAAAAGCTTATTGGCAGAAGCATCCACAGCAATGCATAGGAGAGCTATGGCATTATTATAAAACTCTCCTGCAGGAACCCCCGCTCACAGCCCCCAGCCTTCTCCAACTCTGCTGCAAGCCCCAGTTTTCTCAACCCAGGAAACAGCTATCTTCTACTTCCTGAAGAGTTCCTCACATTATTTGTGCAGTAGTCCCCCTTATCTGCAGGGGACACATTCCAAACCCCCAATGGATATCTGAAACTGCAAATAGTACCAAATCTTAAATATACTATTTTTTCCCTATCCATATATACCTATGATAAAAGTTCAATTTATAAATTAGGTACAGTAAGAGGTTAACAATAACTAATAATAAAATAGAACAATTATAACAATATGCTGTAGTAAAAGTAATGTGAATGTGGTCTTCCTCTCTCTCTCTCTCTCTCTCTCTCTCTCTCTCTCTCTCTCTCTCTCCACCTGATAACTGATCTGATAGGTGAGATGGCTACTAAGTGACTAACGAGCAGGTAGCACATACAGTGTGAATACACTGGACCATGGGGTCATTCACGTCCTGGGAGGGATGGAGCAGGGTGGCACGAGTTGTCACCATGCTACACAGAACAGTGCATAATTTAAAACTTATGAATTGTTTATTTTTGGAATTTTCCATTTAATATTTTCACATTATGGTTGACCGCAGGTAACTGAAACCACAGAAAGCAAAATTGCAGATACGAAGGGACTATTGGATTAGTTACTGAGCTTGGCTCCGATATATGCCAACCTGTCTCAGCTTAGACATCTATCAGCATTGTTACGTGAAGCTGTAAAAGCTGCGGCTTAATGCTGTAGCTATATGATGACTGTAGCTATAGATAAAGATAAACAAGCACGCACATGTACAGACACGGGTATAGTTATAAGTATGGGTATAGATATTATCCAGGCACCTAGGTTTTTATGGAATTGTTTCCATCTGCAAGACACAAAAATAGGTAGTTCTGATCATTGTGTTAATAAAAAATAACAATATTTATGTATTTCTGCCCATCACTGTGCTCAGGGCTTTATATGTCCATCCATTTATTTTTAAATAACTATATGTGTTATTAGTCCCATTTCACAGATGAGAGCATATAGGCTGAGGAAGTTTAAGTAATTTTTATACATGCACTAATTGACAGACCTGGCATTCTCACAAGATGTTCTGATTCCAGTGTTCGTAACATCTACACGTCACATTTAAATATTGTGAAAATATTATTAAGGAATTGTCATTTTTTTCTAACAAGTCATACATTGTTTAGTTTGGATATATGCCATGTGCACCCACCTGATTTTTCCTTATGTTGCTCATGCATGTCTGTGTGTGTGTGTGTGTGTGTGTGTGTGTGTGTGTGTGTGTGTGTTATGGCCAGTAAGACTTTACAATATGATGACCTTGGCCATTCCCCATTTTTACTTTCTATGTACCATGGTATTTCTGCTCTGTGCGCTTTTTCCTCCAATGCACTTGCTGTTTTCTTAAATTGCTGTTTTTTTTTTTGTTTTGAATGCTAACCCTCATGGGCACTTATGGTGGTCAGCAGTGGCTCTGGAGGCATACACACTCTTGTTGGACGTGAGTAAGGGGACAGTGGCAGAATCCATTAGGGCTTCCCTTTCAACTCAGGAGGAACAGTCTCAGTTGAGTAGCAGGTTTTGTTTTTGTTGTTTTGTTGAGTTAGATGATCTGGGATCCCCTTAGTTATTGTGTTATGAATAAAGTGACATTGTGGACATCATTGCACTTCTTTTGATCTCATTCTCCTCACTCTTCAAATGATAAGATCAAGGTTTGTTCACTCAAATGCATTTAGAGGCTAGGTGAGTAAACCCTAATAATGCCCTCAATAGTCAAGCCTGGAGTCATAAAAATGTTGACCAAGATGTAAAACTATGTTCGTGCAAAGGAAATGGTCAAGTGCTGTGGATATTTCCTCCTTAGTGTCTGGGACGAGCTGAGGTTATGGAGATGGTAGTGATTTGTCAATTGCTCTTTTGGATTAAAAGGGCTGCTGACATTGGGAATTTGGGTTAACTGTGGTCCAGTCAAGATTTTTAAGTGAAGTAAGCGTTATCTAGAATTGGACTTCGTAAAATACGTTACTCAAAAGTGTCAGCTTATAAACTTTGGACCAAAAGAACTCTGTTGTGCTTTTCAATTATGAATTAAAATGATTTTAACCTCATCCTCTCTGGTTTTAACTCAGATATTACTCAGCTGTCATACCCTGACCTGGTAAGAATGTCTACTTCCTATTACAGCAAAGCATATGTCCCATTCTACTGTCTTCAAGCAAAACCTTGAAAGAAACCCATCTTTTTAATAAATCTTCTAATCTGTGTCCTATGCATATATTAGAATTTTCCCCATCACTTACCTGTTTCTTCGATAATGGCCCACTCTGTTCTGAGGACTGTGTTGACAGCTTCTAGAGGGCCTCTTGGAATGTTATTGCTTTTTGTCATTTCCAACAGCCTTTTCTTTCTTTCACTCCATTAAAAAGCATCAATTTAAAGGAAATGCAACTGTGACAGGATTCATGTTTTATACATAGCCTGGTAATAACTATAATAAATCCTTTATTTTCCAGAGAAATGTGTTGAAAAATTAACTGTGTATGTCAATTAGAAAACTATTTTAAAGACTGTTATTTTAATTGATATATTTACTAAAAAGCATTCATGACATTTTCCCTTGATTTAAAAAAAATTATCATAACCATAATTGCTTGGCAAAAATTTTGCTGCAGTATCACTCCTTTCTAAACTATATTTTTTTGCAAACTGGTCTGCTCTAGAGCTTGGGAAAAGAGCCCTTTCATATTTCTCTTTTTGTCTTGCAAAAGGTAATGAAAACATTTGAGACATTTCCTTGTATGTGTTGAGTATAAAAAAGAATGGACAAAGAAACAAGAATGGATAAATGATGGCTATTATAAAAAAGCAGTATTTTCATTCAACATTTATTTCCATGACCCAAAGAGTACTTTTCTCTTCAGGATTATTTCATGAGTCAGATATTGGTCCTGTCATACCTTAACATTCTGGGTTATTTAAAACAAGCAACTCTTGGCTTTTGTTACTTTCCACGTCATCCACCTAACACCCAATAAATCATAGTAATATCATGGTATGCCTTAAAGAGACAAAGCAAGAGTTTAGGTAATACTATTTATGTAATTAAGGATAAAAAACTTACATCTAACCCATAAGTAACATTCACATATTTGATTTAACAAATTTAAGTAAAGTTTTGTTTGTATTCATTAATGGATGTTTTGAAATAGAATATACAGGTCCATTCTTCACTTTAACTTATATTTTCCAAATATAGTTAAATCCCTTTTCAACTAGGGATGGAAAGTTGTTTTCTCCCCAAAATAACACTGATCATGGCATAATACTTAGTACAAAGGCAGCTCCTTTAAAGAGCAATGCCCTTTCTATCTCAAGATATATCTTAATAAACTTTCATTTAGTTTATGCTGATTTAAAGAGCACCAGTCATTAATTAGGATGGTGGTTATAGAAAATCTTGACATTATTTTTATAAGCCACTGTCAATTAAATACTCATCAGAAGGAAAATAAAGTGTTGTTGTTTTTTAATCTTAGCATGGATTGGTGGATCATGGAATTATTTTATTTCCCTCACATTTGCCCAAACAGAGATCACAGTACATTGTTCCTGGAGCACAATTTTATTTCATAGGAAACATGGACAATGACCATGTATCTGTAAGTACTGATGAAAGGTGGTCGAATACTGTAGTGTTATGATAGTTCTTACCCACAAGAGGCTAATATTCTTGTGATATCTAACAATACAATAGTATATTCGTACTTCTAAGAAAACCATGTTCTATTTCTCTAGTCATGTCCATTAGCTATCCTGTCTGGTTTAGATGTGAGATTTCAAAGATTTTAACTCTCTTCTATTTTATGAAGATGTTCTACACTGTCGTGATACATTTAGAGATGGCTGGAGGGAAATGGCTGTACCCACAGTGCTTAAAACCAGTTTTGCACATTACAGCATTGCTGATAATTTTTAAAAACATTTTAATATGTGGCAGTAAATTATTTATGAGTACATGTTTTGATTAACTAATATTATGACTCATATTGTTCAGTTAACAAAATTAAAAACAGAACTTTATAGCTCACAACTATGGAAACAAATTAAAATATATTTAGACATTTTCAAGAAACGATCATAACATAGAATGTGTCAGAAGTACTATTTATTTTAGTTATTTTTTTGTAACATCACCTCTTGCAGTTGTAAGAAAACACCCTTGAAGAAGATGCCAGTCCTGCAGACAGAGTCACAAGAGCGCCCAGTAGGCCTGCAGCTTTGCCATTTTCTCTAGGGCATTACGTGGATGTAGACAAATACTAGCCGCTTTTGCATCAGAATAGCAGTGTCCTATATCAGTTCTGTTTAGGGTTTTGGAAACTTTTTTTTT
>NW_017732462.1:284717-289314 GCF_001890085.2 Hipposideros armiger | reverse complement strand
ATACATTTATTTAAAATACAAATATTTGTTGAAACAACTACTAAGAAACAACCACTCTTCTCGGTACAGCTTAGAGAGTGTTGAACAAAACAGATGTGGTACTTGCCTTGTGGGACTTACAATATGGTCTTTCAGGAAACAATGTGAAGTCCCCCAAATTCGCACAGGGTCTGGGCTGCGGGGAGGGAGAGAAGGCTGTAAAGAGAAGGAGAGGTTCACGCTTGGCTTTGACCAACACGCAGGAGATAATCATTCCGTATAGCACAGCACAAGCAGAAGTTCAGACACACGGCGTGCTTGGGACCCACACGTGATGTGTCACCTGGCTTCCGCTGAGGGTGAGGACAGGAGCAAGCCAGGAGGAGGCTCAGATCCAGGAGGACCTATTCTATCTGTTCCCCCAGGAAAGTTTTGACTTTGTTATAGACAGTGAGATGCCATTGAAATAATGTAAGTAGAGAGATAAAAAGGTGACATTTTGATGAAGTAACCAAAGAAAAAGAACATAAGTTGAGACTTGTTGTGAAAGTAAATCATAGTAAAAGCCTGAACTAGAGAAGTGACGTTGGTGACTGATCAAAGGAAGAAATGAGAGGCAATCAGGAAACAACCCTGAGTGACAGGATGTGGAATAAGACAATAGGGAATTCCAGGACAAGTCTCAAGATTTTGGTCGGTGACTTGTTAGACGGAATTGCCAGATAAGGAATATAGGTGGAGAAAGAGAGTTTGAATAGTGTGTTCAATTCTGGTGTTTGCAGAGATGTCTCGTAAAGAGATTGGATATGTGGATCTTTAACTCAGTGGAGCATGGTGTGTTCAATTCTGGTGTTTGCAGAGACGTCTCGTAAAGAGATTGGCTATGTGGATCTTTAACTCGGTGGAGCACTCTGGGCTGAAAATATGTATTTATAGATCATAGATGTAGACATTGCTGTTGAGGATATTAGTATAAATAAAATTGACCAGAGAGTATTTGGAACACTGTTTTTCAACTCTTTCAAAAAATACAGATGCCTAGGTGTCTGTTCAGGAATTCTGATTGAGTTGGTCTTAGGTAGAGCTGCAGGCCTCATTATATTAATGTTATCATGGCTCTCCATCAGGAAGCCAGTGGCATCCAGAGCCCTGGTCTAGAAGGAGGGGAAAGAAGACACTGGATGTCTGAAAAACAACCTGTAAGGGACGGGCAGAGGAAATACAGGGAGAAGCCAGAGCGAGGGGCTGGAAAATCAGGTCAAAGGTACCACAGTAGCTGGAGAGGCTGGAGTTTCAAGAATCAGGGAGGAGCCCAAGGTCCAGCTGCTACAGCACAGAAAAATCAGTTAAAAGGAAAGCATCTAGTGCAGGAGGCAGTTAAGAAGCGGTGAGGACTTCGGGACGTGTGCTGTCATTGACATAGTGGGGTGGAGACCAGCTTGCTGAGGACGGAGGAGCTCCTGTGGGTAGTGATGGACCCACATCATGGAAAAGCAGTTTCTTTCTGTTTTCTTTGTCTTTTCTTCTTTAAATGGAGTAAACTGTCATGTTTAATCCTGAGAATTGCCTGTTCTATAGGAAAAGGTACATTTAGAATAGAAGAGAAAGAGGGATAAATAGTTGGACAAGTTACTTGAGGTAAGACGATGACGGGTTGTGATAGATACAGGTGGGTCTCAATCACAGAAGGGCGGGTCCCTTTCANTTACATAGGTTTCGGGTGTACACTTCTGTAATATATCTTCTATATATCACATTATGTATTCACCACCCAGAGTCAGTTCTCCTTCCATCACCATGTATTTGACCCCCTTTACCCTCATCTACCACCCCCTCCCCCCTTACCCTCTGGTAACCACTAAACTAGTGTCTGTGTCTATGAGTTTTGTTTCTTCATTTGTTTTTCTTGTTCTTTTGTTGTATTCATAGATGATTGGATAAAGAAGATGTGGTATATATACACCATGGAATAGCACTCAGCCATAAGAAAAGATGAAATAGTGCCATTTGCGACAACATGGATGGATCTTAAGGTTATAATGCTAAGCGAGATAAGTCAGACAAAAAAAGTAGAGAACGATGTGATTTCACTGATATGTGGGCTATAAAACTGGAAACCCTTCTTACTATTCAGTGTTATGAGGTGCAAGCTTCAAGAAAGCCAGTGGCACTTAAATTGGGTTCAAGAAGTGTTAGTTTTGCCTTAACTTCTGCAAGTAGCCTCCTTTCAGAACTGTGACCAAGCACCCTCTTCTAAGACGGCAACTTTCATTTCTTTAAGCTCTCCTGTCAAAACAACCACACCTTCCCTTCAGACCATACTCGTAGGCATGCATAACCTTCCCTTGGAGAAGCCGGACTTCTCCCTGATGTCAGTCTTTCTCTGAAAGAAAATTCTGTGGGTCCCCATGAGGGAGGTAGCATTACTCAGCAAGTGATGGTTCAGAACTCAGAAGTGGAAAGGCAGTTTACCCAGCAAACAGGAAGAGGAGGATGGTTAAAAGCGCGTGTGCATGTCTGTGTAAGAAAATGAATGGGATTTGCAAGGAAAAGTTGCAGCCCTCCCCTGGGAGGATTAGGGAAGCCCTGGAGAAGTGTCAGCATTTGCCTGTCCCTGTCCCTTGGTGAGCGGACACAGCACCTGGACGTGTCTAGGACCTTCATGTTCACTCCCTGAGCCTTGAGGTTTGAGTGCAAGTGTAACCCAGCAGCCCCAGGAGAGCCCTGGGGTTCAGAGACCAAACACCCCCTATTTATTTTTCAAACACAGACACACTGGCCACTAGGTTATAGGAAGAATGAGGAAATGAACAAAACGTTTGATCCCCCTCTTTTTTCTTATACCTGGGATTTCTTTCCTGAGTTTCCTGGATCCCCCCCCCCCATGCAAGGACCACTTGCAGGGCAAATTTTCGGTGGCTACTTCCTTGGCCAGGTAACAAAATCTGTGTCCTGAGAAACTGACCTGAGCAAAGAGGAGGGAAAGGTTAGACATACTTGAGTGGATGGATTTAGCAAAGACCAGATTTCCATCCTATCTTGTTCACACTGCACTTGGGGAATGCAGTCATTTTCCTTAAGACAATTTTTAACGTCCCGGTTTCACTGAAGGATTGTTTCATGTTTTTCGTAGAGAAGATGTACATATTTCTGGTTGTAAAAATATACTTACCATCCAATGTTAAAGATTTCAACACTCCACTGTCATCATGTGCCAGTCACTGGCAATTTTTCAAGGACCCGCCCTCCCCCATTGATGACCACATCCTTTGTATCTAGTCACCTCTCTGCTCAGGGGTCCCACCCCCCTTTGGTCGCTTTTGTTTCTTTGCAGTTGGGGCATTGCTTCCTCAACGCCTCTCCCACCCGCCTCCCCCCAGACCCCCTCGCGTGCGGGCACAAGAATCACACGTGGGTCACATGACTCCACGGGCCTCCTGCCCGTTTCCTCCTGACAAGTGCATGCGTGGCGGGCGGACGCCGGGCTTCTGAGGCTCTTCCCGGCTCTCCATCCGTCTGCGCACCCCTGGCTCTTTTCTCGAGCCTGTAGCTCCGCTCGCAGGCGCCGAGTTCTGGCGGAGTTGGCACTCTGCGGGCGCGCGGCCTCTGCCCGTCTACCCTTCTCCCGCTCCAGTTCTGTTTCCTACTGCCCTGTCTACCTGTCAGGAAATGGATGGACACACACTCCCCACCCCACCCCCTTGTTAACTTGCCCGCAACCGGCTGCCTGGAATCAGGGAACCGAAAGCTTGGTGGAAGGAGGCTTGGGGGTTGCGTCTAGGACCGGGGGATCCCCTCCAGCCTTGGGGCCACCTTCTATCCCTCATCTCAGATGACGGGCAGGAGCCCTCCGCTGCCTCCCAGCCGCTTAGCTGGGGGGAAAACGAAGGCCGGGCAGCGAGCACCCGGCCCACCCGCGCGCACCCACGTGGGCGGCCCAGCGCCTCGGCAGCAGGTGCGGGCCGCGCAGGGCGGGCCGCGAGCGCTCGCCGGCCCCCTCTCGACCCCTTCCTCTCTCCTGCGCCTTTTGAGGTGGCCCCAGTCTTAGCGCCACAGCGCCGCTCCGCTTCCCACCTCCGTTCGTGCTCCCGATCCCCCTCCGCTCACCGCCGTCACCCGCGACCCGAGCCCCGGTCCGGGCAGCTGCGGAGCCGGAGCGCGGCGTCTGCGGCCGAGCGCCCCCGGGGCCCTTGGCTGCAAGCCCTCCGCTCGCCCGGCGCGGCGGGCAGCGGCTGCGAAGGCGGGAGAGCGGGCCGGGGAGGCGCCGCCGCAGCGCGGGAGGGACGCCCCCGCACGCCCGCCCCTGTGTGCTCGTCCTTCTCGTGCGTTCATTGGCGACTCATAAGCTGGGGCACGTCCGGGGCTGTGTCCTCGGCAGCTCGACCCCCGCCGCCCCAGCTTCACAAGCGGCGCAAGCTTGTGGGTCCCTGTCGGGGTGTGTAAGAGGTGACCTGTGTGTGCCTTGGGGGGTTAAATTCTAGGGGTGGGTGCAGGCAAAACGCGAGCAGCCCGAGTCTTGGCAGGAGCGGCTGGGCGGGGGCGACCCTCCGCATCAGGCGAGGCGACAAACCGCCAAAGTTTTCCTGCCGCCTTTGCCTCCGGCGCGCCCCTGCCTCGC
>NW_017732462.1:280928-283302 GCF_001890085.2 Hipposideros armiger | reverse complement strand
GCGTAAACTTTCTGTATTGCAGCATCGTGGAGCGGGGCTCGGGGGCGGCGCGCGGTCCGTCGTCTCCGGGTCTCAAAATCCGCCCAGGAAAACAGCCTTTCCTTGTGCAGGAAGGAATGTCCTGGGGGCTGAGAAGGGCCGCTCCTTCGGGGTGGGCACGGGCCCCCGGGAGGGCGCCGGTGGAAAGGTAGGGACACAGGGCGGACAGTTTCTGGGATCAGAGGGAATATGCCTCTTTCAGGGACATCTGGAGATCAGCGGGCCCGCATTCCCCCCCCCCAGTAGGTAGTTTAGGGTACACCTAAGGTGAGGGCTGGGGGTCCCCCCAACTCTCCTGGGTAGTAGAGCTCTGGTGTTGCTTTAGGTAGGATCCTGTGGTACACACGCAGTGAGGGGGGTGAATTGGAGGGAAATAGTGTCCAAAGTCACTAAGGAAAAGGCAATATAAGAAAATGAAAAAGGCAGGGATGACAGTCTCAATCCTGTGCCACGCAGTTAAAAGACCGGTTTTGCTGATGTGTTCATTATAGTACATGTTCCGTAGTGTGATTCCATAAAAACAGGCAAAACAGAGGAAAGAAAACGCCAAGCATATGCCTTGACATGGATGGCTGTTTGCCTGTGTGTTTGTGTGAGTACAGAATTATGGCAAGTTAAAACAAGGTTGTGTTCCATTTAAACACACACAGTAACAACAAGTAATGTCTTCATCTTAAAACAGATGACCAGGCAAGACAGCGAAGTGATACGTTTGACAGAGTTTCTCAGACGCTAATACCAAGGCCCAGATATTTCCCCGGGAATCCTTGTTAGGCAAACCTTGGTAATAAGCTCCTGTAGTGAACCTGAGCTTAGGAAGTCACGGGTGGATCACACCCTCCTTTTCCCAAATTCATCTGAAGTGGAAACAGGATGATACACCTAATGGAACTTACAGCTGTCAGATGATTGGGCAACAACATAAAAATGAACAAACAAGAAAGTAGAAGGGGAAAAATCAGAAACTGTGAAGACGACTTGAATACATTCCTAGTTTTCAGCTTTGTAAAAATGTTCAGTGAATCAAGACTAGAAGTGAAACAGAAGTTGAGGTTACAGTGGTCTTTGCAGATTTACTGTTAAGTTACAGATCAATCTCTTTTTGATACTGAAACAAAATGACTCAATAAAATGCTTATAGAAATCGCCTTTGTCAGACGAATAATCCACTTCTGGAAAATACTAAATCTTAAATGAAAGTCAAGGTTAGAGGATATTAATTGTAGAGCATAGAAAATGCCGAGGACGGGGTCTCTCTGTAGTACAATATATATTTATAAGGAACAGTTTTATCCTACTGCCTGGTGCCTCCAGCCACATTGATCTGGTTTCCTGTTTTCCCTCTCCCTCCAGCCATAGGATTGGCTTAAGTGTTTATTTTCTAAAATACAACAATATCGGCAATGTGTTAGGATCAGTCCTGAAGTCCTTTTCACTGTTTGCTTCCCCTTTTCATCCTTTTACCTGCTGTCACCTCTGTTCCCTTAGAGATGTTAGCAAAGCCATTCATCCACATAGGGCCCCTTAGAAACAGTGGGGGCCCTGAAACCTACTGTCAGGTGACATTAAGATGACAATATTGCCCCCTTAGCCTTGAAGCAGGCCTCTGCCTAAGAAGTTTGGGTCTCATCCATCCTTAACTAGCAAGCATTACGGCCAGAAGCCATTCCTAAGGTTTTCTGATTTGTACATTTTGAATCAGTTTGTCCAAGCCCTGAATCCACTGGAGCAGTCCCTAACAATAAAATTAATCTGATTTGATATCATTTTATCTTTAAATTATGTTGGTATAGAATGTGATCATTTCAGTGAATACTAATAGCTCTTTCTAATTGTTCTTTTCTGTTTCAGTTGTAGCAAGTTTAATCATCCTCCATTCGTCTGGGGCAACCAAGAAAGGAACAGGTGTGTTTCTTTGGAAAACTGCATTATTTGCATTTTCTTTCTCCCCCCCATATGCTTGATATTCCAGAATATCCGAACATTCTATAGTGTGTATAATTGATTGGTTTTGACTAAGACAACATTTAGAAATTAATTTACTAATGGGTATTATAAGAATGTCCTCTCTATTTTTAGTTTTATAGAAAATTGGATGATGGCTCTTTTTAAACATTTTTTTTTACAGAAAAGCAAGCCACCTCAGAAACACAGAAGTCGGTGCAGTGTGGGACTTGGACGAAACATGCAGACGGAGGCACCTTCACCTCTCCCAACTACCCCAGCAAGTACCCCCCTGACCGAGAGTGCGTCTACATCATAGAAGGTGAGGGGCCGCTGCCGCCTCTGCGATGTGGGTGGACAGTGTGCAGACAGTCGAACGGAAATGGGCTTT
>NW_017732462.1:270014-276016 GCF_001890085.2 Hipposideros armiger | reverse complement strand
TAAACAATTCTCAAGTGGTATCTGACCTTAAAACTGGTTAGTCCAGAAAATATGGGAAAAGTACAGAAAGATGCCTTTTTAGAAACCTGAGTCAGCAGCCTTTCACGAAAATACTGTGATTTGTTACTTCTGTGTTAGGCATCGAAATGGCCATTTTATAGCAGAAAAATATTTTGTGCAGTCTAAAGGGTCATCCTTAGACGTTCTTACAGAAATATCATCCATTGGAATCCTCAGTAAAGCATACTCACTTTGTGTTTCCATCATCTCATGCCCAAAGTTTGATAGATGTGCAGATAAAAATCTGAAGACGAATCAGAAAAATCAAATTAATGATTCAAGAAGGGCCTTCTAGGCATGATTTTTCTTTTTTTTTCTTTTTTTCCAGCTGCCCCAAGACAGTGCATTGAACTTTACTTTGATGAAAAGTACTCTATTGAACCGTCTTGGGAGTGCAAATTTGATCACATTGAAGTTCGAGATGGACCTTTTGGATTTTCTCCAATAATTGGACGTTTTTGTGGACAACAAAATCCACCGACGATAAAGTCCAGTGGACGATTTCTATGGATTAAGTTTTTTGCTGATGGAGAGCTGGAATCTGTGGGATTTTCAGCTCGATACAATTTCACACCTGGTAAGTAAGAGCTTGTTTTTTTCCTTATATGTTTTTTTCTTCCTTAGTTTCTATCTTCTTAGTGCAGGAACTTTTATAACACAACTTTATAATTTTTTAAAGGATTTTCCAGTTCTATTTAAAACCAAGCCTACAGTGCTCTCTCCTTTCAGTTCATAAATTCTGAAAGGAAAAGAAATTTTCCTGAAGCCTACACTAGAGGTAAAGTGAGGTGGCTCAAGGGCCTGGATGGTCATCAGCAACACGGTTAATTAAATGGGCTTCCATTATGCTGAAATGTGTGATTTCAGAGACAGTCTGTAATAAAGAAACTGATTATACATTAAATCCCAATAAACTTGAAAAAGCAATTGTAGTATTGTAAAATGTATCCATCAAAATGATCTTTGGAGAATTTGAACAAAAAAATCATTTGTTCTGAAAATTATAATTTTTAAAGCAAATGGATCTTAGTATAAAACAGACTAATCTCTTTAAAGAAATGCAAATTCCTAAGAGTCAGGATGAAAGGAAAACTGGACCCATAGCAGCCAAATATTCATTTGCAAGGCCTGGCAGTCATTATCTATAATTATGTAATTGCACATTCTATGTCAATTTTCCTTTTAACCTGCTAATAGTTAAAAGGGTCTGTGATGTTGACTGGCTCACTTTATCACGAGTTATCATTTATTACAACAAAAATTGGTTATCACATTTTTAAACTGCAAAAGCATCAGGCTGAAGCCATTTGAGATTTGATGAAATGAAGTCATTTTTTATGGAAAAATGACTACATAAAGCACATTATTTATATATAATTGTATTTTTTTTTCAGTTCATACATATTGTTTTACTTAGGTTATAACAGGCCATAGATGGAACTGGAATATACTATGTAAAATGTGTTAAAGTTTCTATTGCATGTTACAAAGGTAACATCAGAGCAGGGATGTGATGCTCAGGTCAAACACTAAAATTTTAAAAATGATATACAATTAATGATGACTTTCATTATGATAGCATGCTTCATGTTAAATAAGTCAGATATTAACCATACCCTATAAATTAACCTTAAACATTAGGAGTGTTTTCAGAATATCACCAGGAAGCTGTGGTTTTAACTGCACTGTGCTAATATTGGACAGCTCACAGAAATGACAGACATTTGATGCTTTCCAAAAAAGGGTGCAAACATTTAGATGACTTGATTAGTCCTAGCGTTGGAAATGGAGGTGTATATTCTTTCTTAACTGATACTTGAGTCTAACCAGGACCTAGAGAGTGGCACATGGCTTGGTCTAGGCTTTGATAGGTTGTATTTTCATTCTGGAATTGGTGATCATGGGAATAAAGTCTGGGATTTAAATCTGTGGATTTGTAAAGGATGGAAGGTCAACTAACGTACTTTATCAACATAAACGAGGCAGCTCACCTTTCTCGGCTGACTGGAGGCCACATAAATGGTGGCACCCAATTTGCCACTGTAGGTTTTAAACAGCCACTTTGCTCCCCGGGCACTGTTCTTCCCTTCCTGTTATTTAGGGTCACCTTCATTCATTGAAAGGAGGAGATTCTATTATCAGGAACCACTTAATCGGGAGGGAGCTGGAGGAGATGCATTAAGTAAGGATGGGTTGAGGACAGACGAGGCTGTGTTTCCACTCCCACATTGGCAAAGGGACACTGGGCTCCTGAGCGGAAAGCAGGACCACAAACAGGAAACTTGTAACACTTCCATGGCAGCAGAAGCTGAGGCTCGATGGCCCCAGGCCATTGCCTGGTGGCACAAGAATCTACAATTCATTCCATCAAGAGGCAGTACGGAGGAAGCCAATTAGTTAATGAAAAAGGGGGTGGGGATAAGTGATAATTTAGGAAGCTTTTAGGGAAGAGGGACAGGCAGGCTTCAGGTTAACTTGGCTTGCTATTCATTTGGTGGCATGCTTCAAGTAGTGATTTGGGGAAACTGAGGGGGGACGGGTTCCTCAAGTCAACTTCCCGATTTAAGTCCTAAGACCTTGCTGACGTCACCAGGGCACCCAGTGGACTGCACACTGGAGGGGAGGCCTGCCCACCAGTCACCTGGGGAGCTGGGCTCTGGCATGGCCATGAGGAACACCAGTTTGGGAACCAGGTCTGGCTTCCAGTCCTGGCTTTCTTGTTTCTTGCTTGCTATAAACTTTACACATAATCCTTAAGTCCAGGCCTCAGTATTTTTATTTGTTAAATAGGGATGCTATTGACCACCTCCTAGGGTTGTTTTAAGATTGATTGTCAACAGATCCATGCTTATGAATTTCCTCACTTCCTGTAAGATTTCAGTGTTTGGAAGCTATTGTTTTCATTAATTTGATCACGTGTTTTTTACAAGCAAAGGAGGCCTGGTATAGATAATTAAAACAAGTGTCCCCGATTTTTAAAATTACAACAGCTCTTTCTGATTTGGGGGTGGGGGTGGGGCAGATATGCAAAACCAACAGCAACATGTGCCACCTGTCCTTGTCAGCTTTGTTCAAATGGACCTAGGCCTTCGCCTGGGGGTGTTGCTATTTATGACGGAAGTCATCAAACATGTCAGAGCAGAAATGGCAGGGCGAAACCCAAGTGGTCTTTATTATTTTCATGATTGACCACGGTCTGGAATCTGGATCTTAACCTTATAATCTCAGAAACTTGATGTCAGTACTCGTAGGAATGGATCACATTAACCGAGCTAAAAAGGTTGAGTAAACATATGTACATGGGTACATTTATACACATACCTGTACATACATACACACATATAAGCATATGTACATTATCAGTAAGAATTCTTAGAATCACACAGCTCCGTTGTTCTTATGAGTGAATATACATGGGTACCTGGCTTATTAGCAGAGGACTGATAGCGACTGTGGAATCCAAGATGGAAGCTTAGNAGGATATTAGTATAAATAAAATTGACCAGAGAGTATTTGGAACACTGTTTTTCAACTCTTTCAAAAAATACAGATGCCTAGGTGTCTGTTCAGGAATTCTGATTGAGTTGGTCTTAGGTAGAGCTGCAGGCCTCATTATATTAATGTTATCATGGCTCTCCATCAGGAAGCCAGTGGCATCCAGAGCCCTGGTCTAGAAGGAGGGGAAAGAAGACACTGGATGTCTGAAAAACAACCTGTAAGGGACGGGCAGAGGAAATACAGGGAGAAGCCAGAGCGAGGGGCTGGAAAATCAGGTCAAAGGTACCACAGTAGCTGGAGAGGCTGGAGTTTCAAGAATCAGGGAGGAGCCCAAGGTCCAGCTGCTACAGCACAGAAAAATCAGTTAAAAGGAAAGCATCTAGTGCAGGAGGCAGTTAAGAAGCGGTGAGGACTTCGGGACGTGTGCTGTCATTGACATAGTGGGGTGGAGACCAGCTTGCTGAGGACGGAGGAGCTCCTGTGGGTAGTGATGGACCCACATCATGGAAAAGCAGTTTCTTTCTGTTTTCTTTGTCTTTTCTTCTTTAAATGGAGTAAACTGTCATGTTTAATCCTGAGAATTGCCTGTTCTATAGGAAAAGGTACATTTAGAATAGAAGAGAAAGAGGGATAAATAGTTGGACAAGTTACTTGAGATAAGACGATGACGGGTTGTGATAGATACAGGTGGGTCTCAATCACAGAAGGGCGGGTCCCTTTCATGGAGTTCAGGTTGTCCTGCAACTTCCACAAAGATCCAGTATCACTGCGCACGATTCAGGTGGAACTGCTCATAGCTCTACATGTGTCCAAAGATTCTCTCAGAGGTGAAGACCACTTGAAAAGGGACCTCAGAGATGGCTTACAGAAAATGGGAAAGTGAAAGGTAGCTCTGCATTGAGAGATTTGAAGGGGAAGAAAATGTAAGTTTAGGGGAATTGGACCTGGATAGCTTCAAATGATTTACATTCACCATAATCACTCTTTTTTTTTTTAATCTACAAGGAAAACTATAAGACCTTCTTATTTTTTAGTTTACCGCCTTCTAAAATTCAATTAGTGGAATTTCGGATATGAGTGTGTGTGTTGTCTTCATGGAGGACCAAGGGCAAATGAATTGTCAACATATCACATGTTCTACCAACAGCTACAATGATAGCTTGTTCCCTGAAGGAACACTGAAGCGGTTGGGTCATCCATGTTGGATTTAATGACAATGAACTTAAATTAAAATGAGCATAAAAGTATGAATAAGTGAATTCATGTTAGATGGCCATGTATGTCCTAATAGGGAAAAAAACAGTTGGATACCTGTTGATTGATAGAGTGTTATGTAAATCACCACAGGATAGTTCTCATCACCTTACCTTTCCTTAGCCAATACATTATGTACATCTAAAAGAAATAGCCTATATTCTGAAATCATTTGTTTCCTCATAAAACTTATCATACTAGCTCGTCAAGGGGGAGAAAAACAGGCAGATACATCCTATAGGATAATGATTATACAAATGGCATTTTAATGCTAATACATAAATAGGTCCACTTTCTTAAGCATTGGCCTTACTGTTAATGGGCAAATAACAGGGCGAGAGTAGTGGGGGGACCATGGTTTTCCAGGTAATTTCTTGGGATAGTTTCCAATTTTCAGATTTAAAAACAGATCATTGACATTGCCTTGAATCTATCATTATGGCAGATACTATATTTGCTGCCCTTTGGGATAGACATCAGTGGTGGATAAAAGTATTCCTGATTTTTCTTGTAAGAGTAATAATTGTCTCTTTTCCAAAGAGACAGAAACATTTTTAGAGATTAAAAATAATCCATAACACTGTCTTTTAACATGGATTGACCTTTAAGCAATCCATCTTCAGTTTTATCTTTGGAAAGTGTCAAGGTTATATTTTATTTTGTAAGTCTCTAATTTCCAAGCCATGATGTATCTCAGTTCTATATAAATGTTGGCATCCGTGCATACAAGTCTTTAATTTTAAAGCCATCAGGGGTGATATTCAATATATATTTAAGACTGGTGTGGCGTGGATGGCAGTCACTCAGGATGATTACTGGCCATATGGGGAGCAGGCCCGCTGTGCCAGGTCTTAAGGTCCAACTTCCTGGAGCAGGTTGGTCGCTGAAGAGGGCCAAGTGGCTGAGAAGCACTCAGGGGACTCAAGTCAACAGCTCTTCACAAACTAGAGAACATGTGTGTGGGTATCAACAACCATTGTGGCTATTTTGGGGTATCCTGGCTAAATATCCATCTGGAATACCAGAATTTTGAACGTTTTTGGACTTGACAAGGGAAAAATGGGTGGGCACTAGCAAATGGACCCATAGGGTAGGTTTACAGAGCTGCCCTCAAAGGCTCTTCCATGATGCTTCAGAGAGCTATAAAATCGTTTGTGATGACAGCAAGCTCATTTACAATTCAACCAACA
>NW_017732462.1:264258-266824 GCF_001890085.2 Hipposideros armiger | reverse complement strand
CATGGCCATGAAGAACACCAGTTTGGGAACCAGGTCTGGCTTCTGGTCCTGGCTTTCTTGTTTCTTGCTTGCTATAAACTTTACACATAATCCTTAAGTCCAGGCCTCAGTATTTTTATTTGTTAAATAGGGATGCTATTGACCACCTCCTAGGGTTGTTTTAAGATTGATTGTCAACAGATCCATGCTTATGAATTTCCTCACTTCCTGTAAGATTTCAGTGTTTGGAAGCTATTGTTTTCATTAATTTGATCACGTGTTTTTTACAAGCAAAGGAGGCCTGGTATAGATAATTAAAACAAGTGTCCCCGATTTTTAAAATTACAACAGCTCTTTCTGATTTGGGGGTGGGGGTGGGGCAGATATGCAAAACCAACAGCAACATGTGCCACCTGTCCTTGTCAGCTTTGTTCAAATGGACCTAGGCCTTCGCCTGGGGGTGTTGCTATTTATGACGGAAGTCATCAAACATGTCAGAGCAGAAATGGCAGGGCGAAACCCAAGTGGTCTTTATTATTTTCATGATTGACCACGGTCTGGAATCTGGATCTTAACCTTATAATCTCAGAAACTTGATGTCAGTACTCGTAGGAATGGATCACATTAACCGAGCTAAAAAGGTTGAGTAAACATATGTACATGGGTACATTTATACACATACCTGTACATACATACACACATATAAGCATATGTACATTATCAGTAAGAATTCTTAGAATCACAGAGCTCCGTTGTTCTTATGAGTGAATATACATGGGTACCTGGCTTATTAGCAGAGGACTGATAGCGACTGTGGAATCCAAGATGGAAGCTTAGATGGCATGTAGATTTCGTGCCATCCAGCTTGATGACTCAGCTCCATAACATGGATTTTTTCTTCCGCTGAAGCTCTAGGTCTCAAACTGCCGTGGGTCAGGTCCCCTGATCAGTCTTCAGCTTCTGTCCTGCCTAGCCAGGACACTAATTTGTGTCAGCTCTTATCTCACAACTTGTTTCTGTTTCTTCATATCCAAGTCTCTTTGACTTTCTTTTCTATTCAACTTAAAAAACAAACCCCTTCAGTCCCTGGCTCCTGGGATGCTGGTAACTGTGCTTTGGAGCCAGTGGTAGGTGGGAACTAGCCAAGTGGGTGTCATGTATGGGTATGGAGGGTAGGAGGACAAAGCCAGACAAGACACCATGAAATGCTCTTCAAGGGGCTTTCCAGGATCTCCTGACTCATTGTGATGATTCCTCATTATTTTAGGGATGGTGGTTATTTTTGGATACTGTGTCATTTCCAGGGTCCACAATGCAGTGATGAATCACCTAGGATTATAGTCTAGTACACATAAGAAGGATAGTGAGATTGAGTGATAGTCAGAAGTCAACTGGTTCAAATCCTGGGGTCTGCAGAACTGAAGGACAAGGGGAAGGCTCAGGAAGGGTCGAGGGGCGCAGAGCCCCCGCGGAATGCTCCCGGATGACTCCTGGAGGGGGAACCTCTCTTTTTCCTGTGTACACGGAGCTGTGTCATGATGTCTCCCCAGCGGCACACTCTCCCACCTCTGAGGAGAAAGAGAAATTCAGAATCACTGAAAATCTTGAGTTATATGATAGAAAGCTTGATAATCCACATATAATTGAACAAGAAAACATAAAAGTGCTCATTGTAATAGAATGATACTATTTTCTCATCATCATAAGACAGCTTTTTTCTTTAAAAAAAGGTATAAACTACATTTATTATAGCAAAATGAATAATGAGAAAATATTTGTGATAAAAGTACTTTAATAATACTGGAATAGTATTTACCACACTTATAACCGGGGCCATGTAGCCGGGGCCATGGGATGAGGTGGACTCAAAAGGGGCCAAGAAGTAAACATTTATCAGCATTATCTGTAATGTTTTAGTTTTTGAAAAATACTATATTTTTGGTATTATTTGTACAAATAAAATTATTTACGATAAGAACATCTAAAAAGAAAAACACTACAGTTCGCAATTTTTCAATGAATTTTTAGAAGGGGGAATACCATTTCTCCATATTCCACATTTTTGTTTTTTTAACTCAGACTAAGAATGCCTTTCGAGTAGAAAATAACTTTCCCTTCTAGCCAGCTGCCCCTATGTCTCAATTTTTGCCCGTTGAAAATGTAAACTAAGGAAAACAACACATAACAGTGTCTGCCCCACCCCCAGTTCAGTGGCATCACAAGGGGCTTTGTTCAATATTATCAAGAGAAACACCCAGGATGCCGTCTACAGACTCTTGGGGACAGCAGCCCGTTCCATATCTTTAGGAACAAATACCTTTTATTCTTCGCCTTCTCTTCTACTTCCTAATAGAGGGATTGCCTGCTGTTCACAGACACAGGATAGGTTGTTCATGGCATCTTCCTCTGGGTAGCTTTTTCTGAACTAGTCTTGTGAAGCAAAGTTACACACACCCTCTGGGAGACCTTTGATTGAAGGGTTGTGCCTCAGCGTACCACATAGGTGAGGCTGAGTTAGGTGCTGGCATGGAAGTGAGTGGGCTTGTTAAAGAAGTTGAATTGGTTAGGGTACTTCGCACTGAAATAG